>NW_011887807.1:419506-465913 GCF_000806365.1 Fopius arisanus | reverse complement strand
TTTTTTTTATATAAATTTTTAGACTTTTTTCTATCTTCTTTTTGAAATTCTATATATGTATATATTACATTGGAAATATATAAATATATATATATTCCAATGATAACACCCCATACGTGGACGATTTGGCGCGCATAGCGCGCCATATACGCTAGTATATTTAAATAAAGTCCAAATGGAGTTTTTATTCAATTTGCTATATCATAATTTTTTATTACTTTTCAGAGTGGAAGAGAAATATATAATGATAGCGTTTTCGTCGACTGTTTCATATTGTGCATTCAATTTTCATACTTCATCCTATTATTCAATGAAGAAGTTTATGCAACAATTGAATTATCGCAGTTATATCGAGGGACTTCTTCAGGAAGTGGCGAATGCCCAGTGCATGAAGACTTGGGTTACACAGATGACGTTCTCGATCAGCGGAATCACCGGCTTTAGCTCTCTGAACACATCTTAAGCTAGTCCTCACGACGACAGGACTGAACATTAGTTGAATCTCGTTATTGCAAAATCATCGTCGACAATAAGTCTTGTGCATCATCTTGATCACACAATTTAATTCGTGGTGACGATTCTCTCGAGCGTCCCGGATGCTGAGAAATTTATGGTTTACTGATTGATCGAGTTACGTTTACTGAAGTGCTTCCTGGTACCAAGGTGCTTCAATATTTTGCAAGGCACATTGCCTAATGCGAGAAACAATCACATGTATGGAAATAAAATTATTGAATAACCTCATCTCAACTCGATGATTTGTAAAGGGAGAAAATCATTATATCACGTAATCAATCAGTTTGAGTACACTCTAAAAATTAAATGCTTCTGGTCAGTCAAGACACTATATATTGTTGACAAGTATGAACAGAAAACTTTCATCTCAACAACTTCCGTGATTGTGAGAAGTCAGGAAATTCTTCTAAGGATTTTACCCAAAGCTTTATAAAAATCTTGAAAAGTATAAATTTCACTTTTCATAATAAAAAAAAACAACTTGCTATTAGCAAATTGGAAGAATTTTTGAAAGTATATTTTCTACTTTTCCGAAGAATATTTTGCAGTTTTTAAAAGTTAGAAAAGAATTGAAGGTAAGTTGAATTCATGATATTCAGTGTACTTCAACACCATTGAAAATTTTTAGAAGTTTCAAATCTAGAGTTTGCCTTTCTTTGGCTTTCCCCGAGTTTTCCTGCGATTTCCGCCGGAAGCCAGAGTTTCCCTCTGATTCCTTTTGATTTTTCAATTATAGACATATACAAAGTCTCAATGATATATGAAGAACTTTGATTAAAAAGTA
The DNA here is from genome assembly GCF_000806365.1 of Fopius arisanus. Lineage (NCBI taxonomy): Eukaryota > Metazoa > Arthropoda > Insecta > Hymenoptera > Braconidae > Fopius > Fopius arisanus. The sequence continues at coordinate 464,613 of NW_011887807.1, read as the reverse complement.
TGAATTATTCGCGTCATGGACTTCACGTGAGAAGTTGTGACTGTATAAAACGAAAAAGAGGTTTTGAAAAAAATTGTTATATGGCAACTCATTAAGGGGTATTAAAATTTCTTGACTTGACAGATTCCGTACAACTGCAATTATGAATTAAAAAATCTCAGAGTCCGACGTCCTTGAGCCGTTCATCAAAAAGAGGCAAACCACATGCCCGAGGTAAGCGAAAACTTTCGGTTCTAGCCTTGATGCAAACGCAGTGAAAGAGTTGACGAAAATATGCGGCGTATGCTCTCATATTTATTGAGACATGATAGAAAAAGTTAAGAAAAAATTCTGAGCAATTTCTTCCATCGATTAAAAGCAAAAACAATGTATTTGACTGAAAATCAAAAGCTCTGTTAACCCTTGCCTCATTATACCATTAATTTGCTTTTCATTTATTATTTGGTATTGAACAGATCAAGAGGAGTTCTCAGAATTTGTTAATTTTTTAAATATTCTGGTAATTTACAGTTTTCGCGTGCATATGACCTTGAAACCTTCTAAAAATATTGAAAATTTGAGCATTCACTTTAAAATAAATTATTATTACACGAAAAATCCAATTTTCTTGAATTTTCAAGATAATTGAGAAATTTAATGGAAATTTCATTCAAGTTCATGTATGTCAAAATATTAATGAATTTGTGACTTTTAGACTTTGTGACTTTTCAAGTAATATTCAACAAGTGAATATTGAAATTTAAGCCTCAGACCGACATTGAATGATCTTTGCTTCATTGTTCTTAGTGTTACCTTTATTTGCAGAGGTGAGAAAACAGTTATTCTCGATTAGTTCGACTGCATTCCGGTGTGAGGCAGCCTAATTGTGCAGTTAAGATACTCAACCAATTTTTGTCAGGAAGAAATGTGAATGGGGCTAGCTCGCTGATCCATCGTGGAAAATTAATTCGATCCGACAATAATTTAGGCAAGGAAGAATTTATATTGGAGTCACACATCCATGAAAATAATACAATATTAATTGTCCGTGGCTTCAGTATTTGGGTTTGATAATAATGTCAACAACGTATTGTATGGAGTCAATTTTTCTCTTTGAATACTTGAAATTCCACACCTAGTGTCAAACTTTAAAAAATATAGCTTTTTTTTCTCTATCTCCATAATCTATATAAAAAAAAATAACTTACTAAAATTCCAAGTGCCTGCCTCAACTGATTTCTGACCTAGCTTATAACATTAACATTAACGCCTGCAATAATGAGATTTATAATTTCAATTTTAAACGCGTTTTTTAAATCAAATTCTTCGAAGCTCTATCAATTTGTTGAACTTCAATTTCTTCTCACAATTCTGGCGATTATATAAACAATATTTTCTAGTTTAACCATTTTTTTTTCAATTTTAAGTATCTGATCTTTTTTATTTGGAAGAGAATTATAATTATGGATAATTAATTATACATATATGGATAATAATTATAATTATAGATAATTCTTTATCAATCTCTCAATTAAAAATTTCCTATTTTTTGTGGCTGGACAACGGATTTTGTGTTGAGAAATTATAAAATGTCGTCTTCCGGAGAATATCGACGTGTACTTATTTTAGTGACCAAAAAGTTTTTCGAGGATTACTAAAAAAATAACGGTTCAATTTCACTCAACCAAGACTTATAATAGATTCAGATATTTGTTTTCTGGAAATTCATTACGACGTTAACGTCGGCTCAAGGTTGGCTCAGTTCGATCCAACGTCGATCTAAGATTATCTAGTATTGGTCGAATACTGGCGTAACCCCTCAGAAGCATATGGCTAATCAATAATCAATAATGATCGTGTAAAATTATAATCAACAATTCCACTTGTTACATCTTCTACATCAGACATAATGATTGACTCTTCTCAGACCATGAAGATACCAAATAACTTGCTGGAGATGAAATTATTTCATTTAAGAAATTGATTATACATTCACTATCTATGCACAAATATGTATCCTGAAAAATTTTGTTGGAATATTTGATTACAGATCCTCCATTGTAGTACAAAAACTACTCGACAAAGATTTATGACATGCTGGGAAAATAGTCCCAGAAAAAGGACTAGTTTACAATCGTTTCATTTCCACTTTCTAGAACGGTTTAATGTTAACTATATATTGAAATTTGAAGAAGGCCTGCATTCTCTTCTGTCATAAACCCTAACTTTTATTTTTAGTTTTACCAGTGATAATTTTTGCTTTTATAGTGATTGTCAGTCTCTGGACAAGTCTTATTCGGTAAAGACGTTCCTTCCTCGTGTTAATAAAGAAAAGTTTATCAAGTATTAAACGGCTTCTTAAAAATTGTTTATTCACTTGCATCCATATTCCAATAAATGTGAAAAAATTTGAAGGAGGTTTTTTTTTGTTTTCATTAGAAAAAATTTCGAAAACTCATGTTTTTTTAAGCAGTCGCACACTAGGTGTGTCTCTTGAGGTAATGTGGGGTAACAGCGTCATTTATCATAACAAAAATAGTGGTGCAACCAACTGTCAATTGGAATACATGTTCCATTGGAATGATCCTCTGATTTGTGAGGAAGTGGGCACGAACGGGAGAGATGCGAGACGAAACGGTACTTGTTACGGAGAAAGTTTAAACTCTTGTGAGATGGCTCATGAACGAAAGAGTGTCTTGCTCGTTTCTACAACGGAACCGAGCGTAAAAGACGACGAGAAAGAGAGGAAGATGATATTTTTCATGATCATGATGGTAACACGCAGGAGTAAGGTGCCTCGCCAGCCGTTAGTGGGTAAGTGGGACAAATGCTCAGTTAATTATAAATTGTTCCTCCGCGGGATTAACATCAATGAGATGTAATGATCAGAGAAAAAGAATACATAATAAAGGACTTGATCATACCGATCTTCTGGTTTTTCGGGTGTTTATTCTTCGATTGGGTTCAACTTTTTGGCGTCTTTTTTTTTAGTTCACTTTCAAATTCCGAAGAGATCATTTATGACCTCTTTATCAATTTAATTGCTACAGTTCTTAAGAATATAAACCTTTTTTTGTAGGAGAAAATATCTTTTCTATGCAATGCCGAAGGATGATCTGGAAACATACATACTTTGTTAAGTATGCCATTGTTATGATTAAAATGGAAAAATCTAATGGTGACTGGAAAATTTTTCGAAAAATAAAATTGTTTAGTTGTCATTTAGATGTAAATTATTTTTAGTTCCCAAGGAGAACCTGTTGAAAGTAGAGAATGAGTTCAAGAAATATTTTTAGTCAAATGAAATTGTTTGAAAGCGTCAATTGTTATTGCTGTTATTGAGAGACTTTATTGATCATTTGGATAGTGTGAGGAAGTTTGATAGTTTTTTGTGCGTGGGTGCTAATTCAAAATATTCTTACTGTCTTTATAATGTTTCTTCAATAAAGCAGATGGAGTAGAATGATAAGAATGAATTGTTAAACACGATAATAAATTGTCGATGAGTTAGATAGCAGTTTTTCGAGAAGAGATGCTTTCAATTGGCATTCAGTCGTGACTATCTGTTAGGAACTCAGTTGTTCGACGTTGGCCAGATTCATTTTTTTTATTTTTCTTCGCACTTGATACTCAAGTGCACGAGATAGTAACGGAGGGAAAAGTGGAGTCATTCTCCTTCTAGGAGATATGTATTCAAGAATCCTGTGGTTAACCCACTTACCACGTGAGCAGAATCGATATAATAGGTTCGTCAAGTATTTTCAAATGTCTCACTTTTTTCAGAAAACCCACCGTCATTTTCTTCCTTCATTTAAATTTTACGACATCTCTTTAAAATTTCAGTTATAGTCTACATGATAGGATAAAATTCTTCACGAACTTTTCAGATTTTGGAAATTTTTCAAACTTTTTCGTGGATGGAAATTTTAGGGTACTCCTCAAACAGTTGGAAAATTAAATTTGGAATTCCAGGTAAAAAAAGTGAAATTTTTAACACGGAGAAAGCGACATGCAGTTGCTAGGTAGAATTTTTGATTGATGAATCTGTTATTTTTTATTATCTAATTCTGATACCTCTCAATCGTCAGGTCCATATAAAATTAAAAAGGAATTAAAATTGAAAACTAAGTCGAAAATTCAAGCAATAATTTCCCGGAATTTTCCATTAATTGAAAATCCAATTGTATTTGATGTTCGATGAAAATTTAAGCATCAAGAAAAAACAATTGTTCTGAATTTTCAAGAGAAATTATAAATTAACTTAGAACTTATATAATTAGTAATTTAGATAATATTGTCACTGGAATTTCAAGAACTTTTTAACAGTATAAGTTGGTATGGCAATTTTTTCCGAAGGGGTAAAACTCAACTGGATTGCCAAATGGTCAGGTAATTTTTTCTGAATTTTTCCGTTGCGTTGAAAATTTAAGTATTTTGTTATTTTTCCTGTTTTTCTGAGATTTATTGAAAACTATCGATCGGATTGAGACATGAAAATATAGTGCTTGTCCGTTCCATCATTGACTCTTTCATAAAGTTTCACCCCGATCCACAAATTTTTGTAACTTTTCACAAAAATTTAATTAAAAATCAATAAATTTTAGTGAAAAGTTATAAAAATTGGTGTATCGGGATGAAACTTTGTGAAAGAATAAATCATGATGTAACGGACAAAGGCTATATTTTCATATCCCAATCCGATCGATAAATCTCAGATAAATCTCGATAAATCTCAGTTTTCAATAAATCTCAGAAAAATAGGAAAAATAACGAAATACCGGCAGAACATCCTTAAGGTTGTTGTCGCACGACAGTCTCTGTAAAAAGTTTATCCGCTGTAAAACGGGCCAGTTTAGAACACAATATTTTAGCGGTATATAGTCTCACTTGATTGATTGCATTGTGCATGGATAGCTAAAGCATAACTATATATTTTCCATATTAACTATTTTCAATTATATAAATTTATGAATTTCCGATAATTATATTCCGTAAACCAAACGGTCAATCGATTTGATTTTTTTTTCTGTATTTCGTCCCACGATGTATATTCCACGTTTTTTTTTATTTCTGAAACTGTCGAGCCGTTGATTTTTAAAAAATTCTAATCGACAAAACTCCATTTAAACACGTGTTAAATCACTCGAATTTCAAAAATTTATATCTCAAGTTCAAAACGGTCAATTGCAAACGGAAAAGGCTCATTTTGTTGCTAATTTTTCAAACTATTCATCATAAAATTTTTAACGAAAACTGTCGAAAAAAATTCTACGCGACAACAACCTTAAGGGGAAAAGAAAGGCTAGGTACCAGGGGACTGAGTGGTCTGATTTTTCGGGTCCATTGAACAACGTGTGGCTTCTTCTTACTTTCGTACTACCTTAAGATAAAATACCTCCGGCGTTTTTCAACGGCACATGTTTCTCGACCTAGCTTCGAAGATGATTGCCGTGCTCGACCCCGTTTGCTCGAAGTAGGATATGCTGTATCTAATTCCTAGCTCATTTCCACTTTTACACTTCATTCCGTTCATTTGGTTCTCAATATATTTTCTATTTCAATTCGTCATCAATAAATCAAAAGTATTATTCATTCCGTTTTTTTCTCAAGAAGAATTTTGTAATCTATGCATTATATTTTCGAATGTACAGACAAAAATGTCTTGGACAATTACAATTTTATCACCGAATCTCGTATATAATAAATAATAAAAGTACATAATGTAACACATATGCACTGAACAAAAATACGTCTATCAAATAAATATTCTAGAGACGATTAAATATCGAAAAAGTCGATAGAAAATTTTCTTTTAATTTCTTATCTCAAACTGATTGGTATTACACTAATTTATTTATTTAGTAAACGTATTTTTTTCTTGTGGTCAATTTTTAGAGAAATGTAGATGTGAGTACTGCCTTTGGACTGAGGAAAGAACTAATCTTTAGAGGAAAAGAGTGAAATCATGACTAAAAATCGGAAATTTTACCACTGGATTGAAATTTTGTCGGTAATTAAGATCTACTTGAAGTTACAAATTGCGGGAAGTCCAGTTTAGTAATTCATGCGTTTGGAATTTGTCACTATTAAGGGGTACACCTGGTGTCAAACTGGAGAACAATCGATTTTTTAAAGAATATTTCGATAGTCTAGTGTGAAATGGTTTTTAACCTAGAGCCTGACAATGAAATTAATTTTATCTTCAAATTTTTTCTTTTTTCAAACTTTTTCTCAAAAATACATTTTTCAAATTTACCGCAGTTATAACTCGATTACAAATCGTTCGATCTTTTCGATTTTTTTCTATAGATTTTATATATTTTTCCGATTTTCCGATTTCTGGTTTTCGATTGTACGAAAAATGTAATTTTGGCATGTCAAGAATCATCAGATTTTTTTCCAAAAATTTAAACTATATTTCTGCCATTTTGTGAAATTTCCATTTTTTTCACATTTCTGGGTTATTGCACAGACAATAACTTGTGTTGCCTAATATGATTATTTAGGTCAGACTTAGGAAATGGCGAATGACCGCTGAAAATTAAATTATTTTTATTTAAAAAATACATTATATATTTATTATTTATCCACAATTCTATCCTCCAAATTGGCAAACATTTGATGTAGTACATTTTTATGAAAAACTCCCCGAGAATTCATTTTTTCAGGCAATCACACTAGGTGAGCAATTTAAATAAAATCCTAAACGATTCAAAATTCTATAATACGAGTAAAAGATAGAATAAAATATTTAGAGAAAATCGCATCAATCGATCTAACACTTCGTGGAATAAACAAAATTTTTCTAAGCATCGTTGCTTTTGAAGAAATGACATGACCTAAAAATTATTTTACATATATGCACATGATATTTTATTAATATTGCATAAAAAGTTATTATCCACTGAGAAGATACGATAAGATTTGATTTTATTATTATATATAATTAATTCCTTGATTTTTTCCAATCCATGGAAAAATAATTTGGCTATTTACTAAGAGAAATGAAAATTTAATTAGACGTCTCAGGATAAAATATCAAACTGTCATTTTTTGAAGGGATTAAATTTCTGTGGGAAGAACTCTGCAATTAAATTTTTGAAAGGTCGTGTTTTCTAAGGCGTAAAGGTCACTCCTCTTTCTTATTAATTCGAGTGTACTTGACGCTCTTGTCACTCCCGAAAATCCCCGAAAACATCAACACACAACGCCGATAAGTCATTGAGAAATTCTGTTTTTTTGAACGGTCCAGCGACCTTGTGCCAAATACAAGACCCAAGTTCTCCATTTAATTCCAGATTTTCAACTTTCGTAATGATTCGTAAATTTCACTATACTCCTTCGTTTTAGTCATTTCTACGCATGATTAATCCACTGGTCTCAGTTCTCATCACGAAATTTAAATGTCATTTTACTTTGCAGGCTTTTCTTAAATAACTAAATTTCCTACTGCAATAACGTAAAGACCAGATAAATTTTCAGAATCTTGCTGAATAATAAATAATTTCTAAAGTGGTGCGATGGATCGTAAAAAATTTACAGATTTCTTTGACTTTACATTTTAGCGCAAAAGAATTTTCATGATTTTTTTCGGAAAAACCTCTCGCCATTTTATATTATTTTCACACTACGCTGGTGAATTATTCCTTTTTCTCTCTTACTGAATTAGAAATGACTTGTTTCATAGGTGAATGGCAAATGTTTCGTGATTTTAACACATGTATCACCGATGTCTAAAGTGGGGCAAATTCTCTCAATCACTTGGTGTTGCGTGATTAATGATTATTTTTTGAAACATCATCGGTCACAATGTTGTCTAGAATACTACCATTAAAAACAAGTTCATTCATTCAAGTTTATTATTTAACTTGACCTATTATATTAATTGATTAACAATAAAATGATAAATAGTCATCCGAAATAATTCTCCGAAGTAGAGAGATCAATGATTGTTTCATCGCACATTGAGACCACTAGTTACTCATTACTCTCTTACCTCAATTAGTGAGACGTTCTGTCTTTGATAGAAAAACCTTGGAAAAAAATAGTCACTGCACGATATAACAAGTAGTAATATACGGTTTTCGTCAAACTTCAAAAACTTGCTGTTTATTAATCCACACTGAACAACTTAAATCGCACAATGATAAACAAAACTCGGCGAAACTCAACTGATGAACTTGAGAGAGAACTGAAAACTTTGAAACTTGGAACTGTTGAAAAATTGACGAAGCTACCGATGCCGCATCAGATCGAGATCAAAACTCGACGTCACCTTTCTCTCAAAGTTCCACATCGAAAGACACTAAGAGGTACATTCTCCAGTGAGAAACCACTGATTCCTCTCTTCGATTTCAATTCTCAATAATTTCCCGGTATTCAAATTTTTATGAAAACAAAAAATTAATTACTATTGATAAATTTCTCTCCGAAATATTATTTTTTTTTTAAATTATTGAATGCTCGTTTTACAGTGATTTTTATTATTTTTCCACCTCGGTGCAATCATTCATCTGTGCAATGTGAATGGCTATCACAATTTCACAGACAATTGAGTACATAATTCGGGATTTGACCGATTTGAGCGTTTGCTGCAGTGGGAATAAATCGGAGGAGCAAAAGTTGTGGGTTTAAGTATCGGCGACTGAGTGGGGCCTCAGGTTGGGGCCAGGATATGAGAGTGGGAGCATACTCACCTCCCAGTAAGTGTCCGGATTTAATACTTGTGATCTTCGAGTGTAGCCACTGGGTGCAAACATTGTACACGAGGTTTTCTTCACTTATTTTTTTACAGATGCAAGGACGTCGAAGATTCAAGGCCTGAGAATTTTGAGACAGTGCTGTTAAATACAGATGCAAAATGTATGCGGTGGTATTGTGGTTGGCATTAACCTTGGAGTTTGGAGTTTTCACGCAGTGATCATGAGATTTGGTGGTGACTTTATTGGATAGATGATATAGGGAGATATCAGAGTGGTGAGGGCTTTGATGCTCAAAACTATTGCAAAACTTGTTGACACAGTGGATGGAGACTGCGCTTAGTCAGACGTAAAGCTTTGGCATCTGGTGCTAATTTTTTTTTTTAAAACTTCCGTTCTGTTGTATACCCTTACTATTCCCTTTACAACCCCCTCATATCTCTATTCTATCCAACAATTTTATGTGACGTCACAAGATGTGAAACGCTAGAAATAATATATAGATAAATAAGTTTTTGGTCTTCTATGAAAACTGAGTGCCGCGAGAAGAACGGTGGAGCTCGATATGCACAAGAAGTATGAAATGATAAAGTCAATATTTTATAATTTTTTGTAATATTTCGACATAATATTTTGTCCTGCGGCCGGTGTAATCCGAATTTGGAGTATGTATTTGTGCATAAATAATGAATGTATAATACATTTTTCAAACAAAATATTTAATTTTAGAGTGATTCGCTATCTTTTGAGTTTCAAAAGAAGTTTCTCCACTGTTGCAGTGATTATGGCCTTTAGTAACTGATATAAAAGAAAATAAGTGGTGATTGCTTATCGTTTATCATAAAGTTGATCGAGAATGAATGATTGTTTTGATTTTTAACTTTTTATTCGCCTTCTGATTGGCTGATGGATCGATTGATCATTTCCATGGTTACGAGGATGTATTGTGCGATACAGCGCTCACTTAGAGGTACTCTGAGGAAAAAAATTACTTTTGCCAATAATATTTTCTTTCCACCAGTAAATCTGGTAATCACTGTATAAATACTCCCATAAGATTTACTAATGCCAAATATATTTTTTTGTGGTTAGTCAATATGATTGGCTAAAGAAAATAATTACTTTTGTCAATAGTATTTTCTTTCCACCACACGGAGAGAAATTTGTATGAAAAATTCGTACCAGAATCGCTTGAAAAATTACCGGACTGCGCAGTAAGTGTGGAGCATTGCGACCTAGCCATAAATGTTACGGTCCAGTCCAGTAAAATTTCCCAGCTCCGTCACTAAAAAAGTAATGAGAAATCCAGTAAAATTTACTGGAGGTGCAGTAAAATTCACTGGCAGTGTAGGAAAATTTACTAGAAGTGCAGTAAAAAGTGAATAACTAGTACGAATATTTCAGATTTTTAGCAGTACATTTTAGAACATCGAATGAACTTCGGAGAAAATTGAGGATCAGTTCAGTAAATTTTGTTGCTCTGCGCAGTAAATATCCCGGAGAACTGCAGTGATTTTTCATAAATTTCACATGACTTTTCATCAGGGCAGTGCCATTTCCCGCGTTTACTAATGTACGCGCCAGTAATTTTTCGTACATATTTTTCTCCGTGCAGTAAATCTGGCAATCACTATATAAATACTCCCATAAGATTTACTAATGCCAAATATATTTTCTTGCGGTTAGTAAATATTATTGGCTAAAGAAATTTTTTTTTCAGTGTAGAGCAACAGCGCTCACAATTGCCTAATGGTTTTATACAATGATCCGAAAATAATTCGAAAAGCAGAAAAGACGACTCGATTAGGAACCAATTGATAGTGTCAGTTATTTTTTTTTACGAAGAAATACCTCAATCCCACAATTTTCAGATTCCAAGAGGAAATATTTTATTACTCTGTCTAATTCTTTTTTCAATATTCAAATGAATATGACCGACTGAGTAGACTGAGTAGTGACTGAGTGGTTAGAGTGTTAGACTAGCATCCCAATGATTCGGGTTAGGAAGTGGGAAGGAAAAAAATCGTAAAGATCCGCAAGGGTATACGAGAGGAAAAGTTTTTTCATTCAAATGAATATCATTTGACATATTCAGTTGAATTTGGTAATAAATTGAGCCAACCACAGCCCAACCTTGGACTTACATTGGATTAACATTGGAGCAACATTGAACCAGCATTGGACCGACGTCAACGACGCGAATTTCTAGGAAACTAATAACAGAATTATCCTTCTCTTCGAATCTGAATCGAGTCTATTAAGGATGTTTTGCGGATATTTTGTTATTTTTCTTATTTTTCTGCAATTTATTGAAAACTACCGATCGGATTGGGATATGAAAATATACAATATATATAATATAATTTATATATAATATAAATATAATATATTTTCTCATAAAAAATTGATGGCCTTGATTAAAAAAGCGTGAAATTTCGAGTAAGATGAAGACTCAAGCCCAAAGTTATTCATCCAAACATGAAACATTCCACATTCGAAAGCCAATGATTTACAAATTTTCCATTCGGAACTAAAAACTTTTACAGTAAAAAATATTGTTTATACAATTACCCAGGACCGTTAAAAAAAGTGAATTTCAACAAAATGGAAAAAATGGCAGGATTTTGAAACAAAGTTAACTCAAAAATCTGATGATTTTTGGCATCCTGAAATTATATTTTTCATGTAATAGAAAAACTTGCGGGTTATTGTATAGAGAAGCATGTATAAAATATGCAGAAAAAAAAACCCAATCGTTCCGTAAAATTCTCCATACTTTTCGACTTTCTGTTCCGCAATTGTGGAAAAGATACGTCATTTTAATTGAACATTTCTATGCGTACAAGATACCCATTATACTATAATTTATACGAATGATATTTTGTTTTAGTGTCTCTTGTTCTATCCTCGCTTGAATATTCAGGGAATCAAAGCTGGTGGTGCGTTATTATGTAAGTGTTATAATCCGATGACTTCATTTAATTGAAAATTCTGGATCCTCAAGGTGGAACTGCTATTTTCGGTTCAAACTGGTTTTCATTTACGAAAAAAGCCAGAGACTATTCTGCTAATAATAAGAATCTAAATATATCTGTATTGAAAAGCAATATAATAACCTATTTTTACAAAAATATATTCTGAACTAAAACTCTTTACTTGTAAAATCTACACTTATAGTTTTATTTTTGCGATTATGATTCATTTGATTTTGTATTTAAAGATGTGAAGAATCATTTACGGATTTCTTATCACTTTGCGGTTTATATTTTCGGTACATATATACAAAAAAAAATCATTATTGCTGTAAAAATGAAGTTTCTGCACTGCGAAGATTCTCTTCAAATTTCAGCTCCAAAATCATTTGAATAATTAATGATGGGAGTGTGAATTAAAGTTCAATTGAAAATGCTCAATATATTTTTCATTTCCCTTAAAGATTTGACATCAAGAACAATTGAATTGTCAATAGATTGGAAATTTAGGGAATTAGTAGTTATATTTTCAGAATTGTTACAATTTTTTAGTAAGAAGAAAATTGAAAGTGTTCATACTTCAAATTTCAAGTTTAATTTTTCAGCAGTGTAGATTGAAAAAAAGTATTTTCCTGATTCTACAAAACTTTAAAAGAAGTTTCTTCGTATGCAGACATTACTTCGGAATCTGAAAAATTTATATAACAGCAAGACTTTTTTTTACATTAAGACAAGATTCTTTCTCTTGCGTCTTTAATTAATGCTTAATTTTTAGTCTTTGTTTGTAAAACTTTCTAATTTTCGTTTATGTCTCATCAAGACGTGAATATCTAGTAACACATTAGAGTGAATTATGAACTTTGAAAATTGACGGATGTGTATTCATTTTAGTTTTTCGCCGATTAATTTTTATTAAAACTTAAGACCCGGGTGGACTATCTATCGTCATCTTTTGTTTAAATTTTATCTTTTTAGCCTAAAAGATATTAAAATTTAGGATTAAATTTGTGTTGCGGGAAGCACTTGAACGGACATAAAAAATAATTTTTAAAAAAGAGGTAAAATTATTGAAAGGCGCTAAAGAGTGATATTGATTAAAAGGGGTCTACCAACTTTACTAAAAAATAATAAAAAATATGTAACTCATTATATATGTCATATATAGATGTATATATATCTGATATATAATTGCGGCCATAAATGCAATGTGTCACATCATGGTAAGCTATGTATTTTTTATCATTTATTAGTAAACTTGATAGATCCTTTTTAAACAATATCGCTCTTTAGCGCCCTCCAATAATTTTTCCTCTTTTTTTCCATTATTTTTTTATGTCCATTCAAGTGCTTTCCGCAACACAAATTTGATCCCAAATTTTAATGGATTTTAACCTAAAATGATCAAATTTAAATAAAAGATGATGTTCGATAGCTGGTTCACCTGGGTCTTAAATAAAAATTTTAATGTCGAGTCCATTCTATTTCCCATAAACAGTATTTTTCACCCCTAGGACGGAAAAAGAGAATCTGACGAATGCGACTTTATAGTCCGAGTCGGAGACGAGGATTATAACGCGCATGACTTAGAAACGCGTTTTATCGGCCGCAATGACATAAATGAAATTTAAGCGACTATAATCTAATAGAAAATCTTCAACATGTCACATAATATCGCTAAAAAATTTCAAGTGCGTATGGCGTTTTTCATTTCACAATTTTCCATGTATAGTTATGGAAAAAATGTATTGTACGTTGCCAGAGGATTCTTCTTTCTAGCACAAACTGACGTTTCGGTAACAGCGTATTTTATGAACTAGAATTTATTCCGGAAAAATGTGACAATTGTTAATTTTTTTGCTCTCATCTAGTAATGTGATCCTGCGTCGCAGGACCTAGTGTATTTAATGAATTGAATCTCTACAAGACATGAAACTGGTATTTTGTATGCTTGGGTAGGTGTACGGAATCTTCCACTCCCCTTCCTTTTTGAAGGTATCTGATATTTATAATTCATACAAAATTAGGTTAAATTCAATTCAATGTGTGGTAAGGTACTACTAACCTCTGGTCTGATCTGGTCTCCCCCTTCTAGTTCCCCGGTAGTAATTCTTGCAAACCTCAGCATACTCAGGCTGAGTAACTCAGGGCTGGTCTAGACTTGTCTCCATCATTGAAATCTGATTCCAGAGTGTAGGTAAGCAGGTCACAATGAGGGCCTTTCCAGGGCACATGCAAGGCTCAAGTAAGGCTCGAAAAAAAAAACTAAAAAGTATTTCATTCCTTCAGTTGTTAATAATCTTTCAAGCCTCAACGTCGAGTAAAATAAAAAGGATTTTTATTTTTTTTTATTTTTTAAGAACCTCATCAGGTGGGAGCCTGTTGGATATGGTTAGAAATTAATTAGCCTTTCTGAATTCAGTAATGTGCGGTAAAAGATCTAAAGCGATGATTAAGATGAACGTTAACGACACGTCTGCCTTCAACTGTTTATTGTAATCGAATGTAATCGAATGTAATCGAATGTAATGTGTATAGGGCAGTGGCAATGGTCCGTTCTGTTTGGGTAAGGAGAGTGTGTGTGTGTATGTGTGTTTAATACATTTAAATCCAATTACATCCCAGGTTACCATTGGCTGAAATATGGCCCAAGCATGGTTACCAAAGCCTAGGCAAGTCTAGGTTGAGCCAAGCTTGGAGCGGTTGTTCGAGCTTGGCATTCCTGCCTGGGATGTGTTGAACACACAATAAACATTACCTGACAATCCAACCGAGGGAGGACTGCGCGAGGCTTGCGGCAAGCCTTGCGGATAAAGGCTGTCAAATTTGCATCTAATATTTTAGTTATTTATTTCAAAATCAATTGATTAATTGAAGTACAAAAAAAACTTTCATTTTTAACTGGCAATTATTTTGATTGCAAAACACGTTCAGTATCGCTTCTACTATAATAAAAACTATTACTTTAACTATTGTTCTAATGGATAGGTGGTTGAGATGTCTGATTGCAGAGTAGAACTGCCCAGATTTGAATCCTGTGGAAGACATTTTTTTTCAATTATTCCCATAATGAACGTTATATTATAAATGGAAATTCATAGAAAAACGTTCAAAAAGAAATGATAAAATAATAATAAAATAAAATAATACAAAAAATCAGTTATATCATCAGGGGGTTTGGTCACCCTTTTCCTGAAAGGCTCGGAGGTTTCGGCACCCACCACTTCGACGATTTGATCATTTAAGGGCTTTGTGAAGCTTGATTTTAGGCTACCCTGGCGGACCACTCGATAGGGTGGATCGAGTTGTGCACTGAGTCGATTCACTCTATCGAGGGCCTATCGAGTAGATCTCGAATGGTCCGCCAGGGTAGGGCTCAAGCCTGAGCGAGCCTTCCCAAGGATTGGATGAGAGCTTGATGAGCCTGGCATCCGACGTCGAGGTCTACTTGGGTAATTTAAATAAACCATTTTTTCTCGAAAATTCCCCTTGAAAAAATTTTCGGAATTCTGTTTGAATTAAATCCATAATAATCGTTGTTATCCTCGAGAATATTCATGTATTTCATTTTCATTTCCAAACTCATCGAATATGCGGTCCAAAATACTAAAAAGAAAATAAGAAGTATTAAAAAAATGTCTAAAATTGTTTTTTTTTTCAATGAAAATAAATTCTGCGTATAATAAATTTTGAGATAGTTGAGGTGAAAAGATTGTTGGTCAGTTTTTTTCCATAGGAGTTCTCAGTTTCTTGAACCCTATATTGTGCATTTTTTAACTTTAAATGATAAAAAATAATTAAATTTAAGGTTGTCGCGTAGAATTTTTTTTCGACAGTTTTCGTTAACAATTTTATGGTGAATAGTTTGAAAAATTAGCAACAAAATGAGCCTTTTCCGTTTGCAATTGACCGTTTTGAACTTGAGATATAAATTTTTGAAATTCGAGTGATTTAACACGTGTTTAAATGGAGTTTTGCCGATTAGAATTTTTTTTAAATCAACGGCTCGACAGTTTCAGAAATAAAAAAAAAACGTGGAATATACATGGTGGGAGGAAATACAGAAAAAAAAATCAAATCGATTGACCGTTTGGTTTACGGAATATAAATTATCGGAAATTCATAAATTTATATAATTGAAAATAGTTAATATGGAAAATATATAGTTATGCTTTAGCTATCCATGCACAATGCAATCAATCAAGTGAGACTATATACCGCTAAAAGATTGTGTTCTAAACTGGCCCGTTTTACAGCGGATAAACTTTTTACAGAGACTGTCGCGCGACAACCACCTTAAGAAAATGGGGAAACTGTAAAGCACGTTCTTACAATTTATTCAATCTTTTGTTATATTTTGTTTTTTACGGGGACATAACCTTGTCGAATAATTTCTATTCTACAGGGATACAGGGTTTATTTTTCCTGTCCAGACTAGATAGATATCAGAGGTTCCTCATCTCATCTTAAGACGTGACTTGGACTTCTCCTGATTTTGCAAAAGATTTTGTATTTCTATTGCGTATATTATACATAATATTGTTATTGTCAAGAGCGTCAACTTGAATTATCATTGAATGTTACAAAATAACATGTTTACGTCGATGTATATATTTATCCACATTTAGCTTCATGCAGCAATATTATTTGCTCATATTCGAGGTTCATAGGTACATTGTCTTACGTCATTTACTTCAAAGAATGATTTTACGTTGAGCGTTATGAGCATGAAATGATTCGTTCGCGAGAAATATAATATTGATCTTCGGTAAAAACCCAATGAAAAGAGAAGTGCATATTCATGGATGCACGTCACATTTAACCACAAAAAACGAGAGGGAAAGATTGAAAATTGTTTGAGTAAATGTCAAGTTAACCAGGAAAACAATAAAAATGACAATGAGTCATCCCATGAGTTCGCCGTTTCTCAATATTTGTCATCACAAATAATTAATCGAGCCATCAAAAAAAACTTGACAAAAGTCATTAAATTGTTTAGATATCATTTTAGCTAGCATGGAAAATACTCAATTCTTGTCAATATGCAGTCCATTTTTAAGCCTAAAATATGAAAAAAAAAAGTAAATAAAACACTGGAGTCCAGTGACTAATAAAACTCGGGAGCCGCGTGAGCCATGATCCTGTACCCCTTATTACCAACTGGCCCAATATTTCCATTCCTCATTTTCACCTACATCTTGCCCAGAAAAAAAATCACTCTGAACCAAAAAATATAAAAAAATGAGGAATTTAATATAAAAATACTAATATGAAAATATATGATTGTGCCGTAAACTTGTTTAAACTATCGCCTAATATTATTTTAATAAGGAATGGGCTTTGACCTGAGTCAGAGAGATGGGTTTTGTCTCTACTGTTTTTTTTAAATTCCATCCGAAATGTTTTTTATCCTTTGCTACAGGGTTATTCTCCTACCCGCAATTAATTATCTGGTCGTGACCATGGATTCCATATCTCTTTTTTTGTTTGGTTTTTTGATTATATATATAAAATTCTCCAAGATCATATTATTTCAAAAATGGGTATTTTTCATTTTACTTGCCAATAATTTTTTATCGCGTAAGAATTTAATAAACTCCATGGGGTCGTCACCCATACCAATAATATCTACGAGTCGCATATTGACTACAAGTCCCGATTTCGTTCTTTTTTTTTACACTTTCTCTAACGCCTTTTATCACTTGCCTTATTGTGCGGTTATTCTGTAATTCATCGTTGGAAAATAACGGATTAAACGCTGCAACACTTTGAACCCGAAATCCGGTTAATTATTACTTGGTGAACCTGTTCCATACATTTACCAAAGTTATTGACATTGTTTGCTATTATCAGCTGGGCATTATCATCCAAACGTTGGGCCAATCATCGACCATTCAATTTACCAATAATCGGCCAGTACCAGCGATCGACATACCAGGCTTGGGCCAAGGTTCCATCAACACCAAAACCCTACGTGGAATTAGACTCTGCACAGGATTTCTTTGCAGGTGACGAGATGATTTCGGTATTCTTGCTCTATCTAGCTTCTTTACTCTAAGATTTGTCAGCATGAAAAATAAAATGGCCATTTCAACATAATGGTTACATGAAAAATAATAGTGCACTTGTGTCGGTTCATCGCTGCATAAATAGATCGTTCATAAATTTTTGATCATTTATTTTGTTGTAGGTCTTCTAAGAAATTTTTTTGTTTACGTAAGTTAGAATGTGAAAATGTCATGCAGAATATATTTTAATGATTTGTTTAAAATTCTTTATTCTTTATGTCTTCTTTAACTTTGCATTGTTGACTCAATGTTTCTGCATACGATTAAATGAAAAAAGAGGTGAATCCTTTGACAGGCCATTCTTCACCCTGATAAATGTCCATGTAACACTTTTTGTATACGATGATAAAAATTGTGCATTCAGAACCAAATGACTCCCTCGTGCTTCCTTTATGTAATTTTACATCATTCTGTAATCCTGATAGAGTTTAGCATCGTGACTCCAAAGTTTTACCAAAGTTTTCAATAAATTTGGCCCTTACACCATCATCAGCACTTCAATTAATTACGGTCTGCGTGGATATTGAAACCCATAAGATTTTTTTAATTAATCAAGAGTATGATTACCAGTAAACCGGGTCGCGGTGTTTTCGGAATTCATTGATCTATGTTGGTGTATTAATTCACTTCCTTGTCTGTTTGCCAATTTTGAGCACGCAAGGTACATGACTTGATTGATAGAGGTCTTTTTATCGGAATAAAAAATGGATACCTTGCAATGGCCAGAAGAATTCGTTTATTTCATGAAATTGAACGAACAGAAGTAATTTTTTACTTGTCATCTATTCAGCTCACGTTGGCACTAACAAAACAGCGATATAAAAACTTTGCTCTGCTAATAACCGTATGCCCTGGTGGACAACATTCTGTAGATTCAAGAAAATGGTTGCCTAGAAGAAACTTTCCTCCAGCGGAAGTTTAAGGATTGCTCCCTGAAAATTTAGCAATGGCATATGAATGCACATCTTTTTGAGTTGACTCCAAGGATTCAAATATTATGTCAAAAAATATGGTATTTCACTGAAAATCAAAATCTCCATTGACACTGGTGTCATTATTGACAACACAATTTAGTTGCCTATCTGGTGGTTGATCAGAAATATTTTTTTTCCCATTACTCGTTATTCACATTTTAGAATTGGAAATCCAATTCCTTTTTAAAACTTTCAAATCTTCAATCAAAGCTGTGAATATTTCAAGTTAAGCGTTTTGTAAACTCGATTTTTATGTTTTCGAAATCTTTAAATAAGATTAATCTTTTAGCGTTGAATTTTTAACACAATGTGTAGGGAGCAGGAGCCTGCGCAAGGGGAGCGTACGTAAAATGCCACTTTACCCGGAAACAAAACTTGAATCACGTGTATGTTATACTTTATCTTAGTATATCCGATTTTCGAAGAATAATTTATTTTTCCACTTTTATAATAAAAATTATAAATAAACTAAGATGCAGTTTAAAATATACTTATGTTAAGTATTGTTCTATGCTTTTCTTAATTGTAACGTATATGGTTGATTCAAGCATCAATTTTTTCCCGTGTACACAACGTGTGGGGAAAAGTGAACTTTTCTGGAGGGTGTCAGAAAAATACTACATATTAAAAGGAGTCATTCATGTTCAAATATGTGGATACTATTAATCAATATCGTACACGAGAGATTACAGCTGAATATTTGATAGAAGCATATATAGGATTATGGAGATCGAAACAAATAAACACCTTTGAAGATGGCGAATTATTATTAAAAATGATAAGACTCTAAGCAGTCAAGAGGTACTTTACTGAACGAAGACTTACAACGAACTAACTAAACATTACTAGTGAGGCCCACGTTGAACTCCTCTCCAGAGGGCAATATAATTTCTCCTTCCACCCTTAACCCTTGGACTTTTCATTCTTGACCCTCTTTGGTCACCAGATGTATTTTGGGAAAAACCCGCACTGAGAAAGTCCCTCCGGGACTTTCCCTTTTTTTGTTATAACATAAAAGAAAGGTCCCACAGCAACAAAGAAATAAATATTTCCTCAATCCGGAATTAAAAAAATTCTAGAAAAATGAATTTTGAACCCGGGTGAAAACTCCGAAATCCAACAGCATACACTCCAGACTCTTGATACATTCACGGGACGTTAAGGATATCGAAGTAAAAATTCCTTTCAGACTATATAGAATCAGGTCCAGTCTTCATTGTGAGCACGATTGCCAACAGAATTTCTGAGCATTTTTCGCCGAAAAAATTATTGACAAATAAAATTTAACATGTACTTTCATAAGAGCACTACACTTACATTTTCAATCCCACCTTTGGGCAACTTAAAGCGATTTTTCGTCCATTTAACCATATATAACGTTATTCGTTAGATTCCCTGATTTTTTATAAAGATACGGAAAACAATGAGTTTCCGAACAAATAATAAAAAGAACTTGAATTAAAAACTTCTCCATCTAGCTGACAGCCATATTGTCTGGTTTAAATTCGCACATTTTTTATGTTATTCTACATTTTTTTTTATTATTTTAGGCAACGGTCCGTTCGAGAGATTCCTCGGACCGACTGGTGTAGTCCTATTCTAAAAGGGATACGCTCGACACAATCGATTATTCCGAAAATCTCGAAATCATGAAGCCACGATTCCTTATTGGTCCGTTTAAAATGGCGCGAGATTACAAAGTTGTAACAGACTTTTACAGAAATCGTTTCATATCCGCGCGCTGGCGCGCGGTACGGATTCTCGTTTATATGAAACATACAATATTGCAATTTACAATTATCAGCGTTTAGACCAATGAGAGTCAAGTAAAAAATTAACCAACATATAGATTCCAATATTCCTTAGATAAATTGTCGAGGAAAATTATTTAGCAATAAAAAATTCGAAAAAGTAAATAGAAGTGAAATTTTGGAGTAAATCAAAATCTTAGGGAAAAAAGTTACTACTTTAACTAAACTAATTCGATATCCTTAAGAATAAGTTTACGACGCAT
Organism: Fopius arisanus; assembly: GCF_000806365.1. Taxonomy (NCBI): domain Eukaryota; kingdom Metazoa; phylum Arthropoda; class Insecta; order Hymenoptera; family Braconidae; genus Fopius; species Fopius arisanus. Next base: position 443,910 of record NW_011887807.1, on the reverse strand, counting down.
CCGAACAGACTTTTGGAATAAGTGTCTCATAATAAATACTGCTGAGATTTAAGTAGTGAAAGACACAACAAGACGCTGTGAAGTAAACATGTACGCTAAGCATATTTTTCACAATTTCACTGGCTCCAAGGACAAACAGATGCAGGTGTCCTCTGGCAGTGTTCATAGGTATACGCTATAACATCTGTTGTAAAAGTAACTGATTATCCCCATTAGCTATCAGCTTCTCCCCCACTTATTACTTCTCCAACTCTGAAATATTGCGAAATATTTTGTCAGCCCAAGTGGCGATGGCCGGACAACCAATCTCCTATATGTTGCTAAATATTTTTCTCTTTCCCACTTCACTCGTTGACTAACCTTCGTGTTTGAAAAAGCCTTTACCGATTTCTTCTTGAGCTATCCAACTCACCTAATCCTATATACGTTCTCTTAGTCGATGAAAAAAAAAATAACGCGACAAACGGAGTTAAAACGGTTGCAAAATCCATTAATGTATGATCAATGAGCCATTTCTAACTTTGGAGTTGAAAATTCAATCTCAAATGCTCAAGGTTTCTGAAAATTCTCGACTATTTATATATTTTCATCAGTTAGATTAAATAAATTTGAAGATATTACGGATATTGTAAATCCTAAATTCATCTCGTATGACATTTTTAAATTTTTAATTTTTTTTCTCTGATTCAGTCTATTTGTTTCTATTCTCCAATAAATAAATGATTCGATAAGTTACGATAAAATTGGAGACCAGCTCATGAGACTTTATAAGATAGGTTTGTTTTGGTGATCATTGTAATTTATGTAAACAGAAATTAAGATGGGACTTTTCTACAGAATATCATTGGATTATATACATAATTTATGTGTTATGGGTTTTACGTGTTGGATTTCGGGGTTTTCCTCGGGTTTAAAATTCACTCTTCCCAGAGTTTCTATATTTCCGGATTTAGGAAATATTTATCTCCTTGTTGCTGTGGGACCTTTCCTTCATGTGATAACAAAAAAAAGGGAAAGTCCCGGAGGGACTTTCTCACTGTGGGTTTTTCCCAAAATACATCTGGCGACCAGAGAGGGTCAAGAAACAAGAGTCCAAGGGTTACAGGTGGGAGCAGAAATTATATTGCCCTCTGGAGAGGAGTTTAACGTGGGCCTCACTAGTAATGCTTAGTTAGTTCGTTGTAAGTCTTCGTTCAGTAAAGTACCTCTAGACTGTCTAGAGTCTAATAGTTTTTAATAATAATTCTCAGTCTATAAAATACTTCAAGTATTTATTTATTTCAATCTCCATAATCCAATATTATCAGAGTTTCTAAACTCTATCGTAAAATTTTAACGATTTATTTGTTAGAATTATAATCTCATCATCTTCAAATTTCGGTCAATTTTTTATATATTTTCAAAGCAAATGAGTAGCAATATAGATATTTGCGTTTTAACGTTCTTAATAAGCTATTGATAATGGCATTTACATTCCAGAGGATTGATCAAGAGTTATTGATCATAATGTGTTGAATTTCACCCGTAACATTTTGTAAAATACCGATTTTCTTTCAGTCTCGATTGTTATGTGGTAAATTATGAGATCAATCCCGTAAATTACGATTGTTATGTCGTAGATTATGAGGTCAGTTTCGAAAATTACGGTTCCGAACCCGTGAATTACGGGGACCTATATCGTGAATTACAAGATTCGACCTTGTGAATTACGTGCTTGGGCCGGTATTTTACGACCTCAAACTTGTAACTCACGGGGACGGAATCTTATAATTTCTGGGATGGGTCCTCGTAATTAACGAATTCGGAATCGTAATTTACAGGATCGATCTCATAGTGTAGGAGTTTTAGGTCGTAAAGCACGGGATTCGAACCCGTTATTTACGTTCCCTTTCTCCTAATTTACGACATCTCAATCACGTAGAATCCCTGATTGGGATCGTAAATGCAAGGACACATATTAGAAACATTTTTTTGGGCAACATCAAATCTTCATGTTTGAGGATATTTTGGGTCAACTGAACATGACTTTCAATGACTTTTTTTCAAAAAGTTTCCAACGGATTTTAAAAAATTTGGGAAACATTGCTGAAAAATGAAAGAAATTGAGACAAATTATCAGAGAAATAATAAGCTATCTTCCATGGCTTCCGTAAATTTTCTCAAATTGACAAAAATTGCCGACTTTTTAACATTCTCGTCATTTGTAAATATATTTTGAAAAAATGTTGAAAAAAAATCTCTGAAAGTCATGTTCAGATGACCCAAAATATCCCAAAACTTGAGTCAAATTGACTTAATGGAATGGATTATATTAAAATTTTGAGAGTTGACCTTGACATTTTCTAAAATCAGTTGGGAAAGTTTGAATATATGGAAAATAAGGGGCATCGAGTGAGTAATGCCTTCGTAAAAAAACCAAAGAATGTCATTGAGTGTACCACATATTTTCACCAATTTCATACAGGGACTTAAAATCGGTGGAATGCGCTGGATGCAGGTCAATTTAAATTCGAAATTTTGTTGAGCATTTTCGACAACTTTCAATGAGGTAGCTAAAATTTTTTTGTTTCTGCTGACATGTTTATTCCTTCAATAAAAATCGATGGAATTCCCCGATGAAGTATCAAAGATTAAATACGACACATAAAGCATATACATCGGTAGTATGACTAATTAATTGATACCTGCAATACATGTAGAGTATACCCAGAGTTGTGCGCCAAACCTGTCTGTGGATTGACTATATTTATTCGTAATTCCTACAGGATTGAATGAGCACCACTGCCTTTATTAATATAACTCGGCTTAATTTTAGAACTTGATCCGGATATTTGTCAAGTTAATTACACAATGAAAATATGATTTATTGATCCTGAATTCACGATTTTTTCAGTGAAAAAAAAACTTCTTTTATCGTCGGAAACATTATTATAGCAAAAAGTTGGAGGACGAACCTGGATACTTAATAAGAAGCAAAAAACTGGAAAAACCCGCATTGGTGGCAGGCTAGGTTGAACCACGGAGCCCGCGATCAAAAGATCACATATTTCATGCTAAATATTCTCCCATCAAAAGTGGTGGGCGATGACCAGGAGGTCCCTGTTCCAAATATCGAAGATAAAAATATTTTACGCCAAAATATCCGTTGTTAAAAAATCCAGTCGAAAAAAACCTCGGAACATAAATATCCCATGGTTAAAATATCTTAGACAATAATATACTGTATATTATAAAAAATAATATATCTGACAAAAATATCCCAAACAAACACATCATAGGGAGAAATAATCACAACGAAATGAAACTGTGAATATTTTCCCACTTTGATTTTAACACATTGACTTACACATTGAAAATTCAAAGTCAATCATTTTGGCATAAGATATTTGTGAGATATTTTTGCAAGGGATTCTCTAACTGGTAGCCGGCCAGATAGTTTAGGACGTGAATATTCTAACGAAATGTTAATATGCATAATTTGAATCTCAAGATGAGACGTTACTTGAAAAATAGAACATAATTCATGAAAATAATGAAAAATTCATCAATGACTCTCACGCATTTAATTTGATAATTTTTCAATTGTCTTAACGTTATTTCCAAAGATAAAATATGACTATGTATGATAATTCACAAAATTGTCATATTCAATCTACCTTCGATCTGTTATGTAAGATGTGAAACACAACGAGAGTAAGAGAGAGACAGTTCGATTGTATAGAGAGGAATTGTCCATGTAATGGCTGAGAAGATGTAGTTCAGTGATTATTATGCTCAGATCTTTATAATTTATAATTTATTTTTATATTCTCTTTTTTTTATTTGTAATTTTTTGATTCTGATATCCGCTCTTGCAGACACAAGAATTTTTGAATATTTCAATAGTCTCTATTTTTGGAAAAAAACATACTAAAATTGAAAGTAATTATCTTAAACAATTTTCTAACTATAGACCAATCATTCTCATGAATGTTCATGTTAATATTAACATTTTATTGTATATTTATACGTGTCTTTCTCACAACTATATTTAATCGATTTAATTTTCTTTCTGAATATTTTCTATATGTTTTTTATGTAAGGACTCTCTAGGTTTTTGCACCGATTGCATTGCACCATTTTTTCAGTAATTTTTTTTGTAAAAATTATATCGAGAATTATTCTGTTCCCCTTCCTATCTAATCCAAAATCCTATCCAACGACTCCTTTGGCGTCACAAAAATCTGGAACGCTATAAAAACTTCCCCTCTTCTATGTAAAAATCTCTAGGTTTTTGCGCAGATTGCATTGAAATGATTATTTTGGCACACCAAAAATGAGATTTTTCAGCGAATTTATAAACTTTGTTTCAAAATTCAACCAATTTGTTAAATTTGATTTTTTCATAACTCTGGGTGATGGTATAAGCCCCTATATATTTTTCTTCATACCAAGGACTATGGAAGCCGAGGTGAAAGCCCCAATGACTGCAGCACTGGAGAAACTTTTTTTTGCAGTCTTAGAAGGTGTTTCTTTATTATCGATAACCCTCCCAATGGCGCATAGATCTAAGTTCTCTAAATACGGGAAAAATGTTTGAAAAATTATTTATGAATTTTTTTTCAATGATTGACAGTCAAAATAGGCTAATTGGGAGCGCATATTTTTGCCAGGACATAGTTGATAGAGGGGAGCTGAAGACATAACAATGAATGTGATAGCAATACACGTAAGAAACAAGCTCTAGAGGAAGCATCTCCAAAAGCGATCCAAGGAAGCCCAGCAAAAGCTAGGAGTGAATAGTATATTGTGCACCATGGGAGGAAAACAGGGCATTCCAACCCGCGTGGGTATTACCGACCCGAGGCGAAGCCGAGGGTGATAACCACGCGGGTTTGAATGTCCTGTTTCCCTTCCGCGGTGCACATTGTTCTTTCCGTCATGGCTACACGGAAAAGTTCGATTTTTCTTCGTAATAAATGAAGGGAGGAATGTAGGTTATGTTATCCCGAGGATGCTCAAAAACAATAGAAATCCGAGGGAGAGAATGGGCCACTTTCTTCCCATCATTTGGGGAGTAAAATCGAACTTTCCGTCTAGGTATGACGGAAAAGTACAAGCGGTTCATCAGCAGTATTCAGAGCCAACCCTAGGTTTCCAAACTAGCAAAAGTCTTGGGAGGATGGGGAAACGCGAATCTGTGTCACATAGAGTCGAATGACAGCTATAGCTGGGCGTCGGAAGAGACACTAGGGCTTCTTCTGGGTCTGACCACTTTTCTGAATCTACTGAAGACGACAGCTCGTCCCAAACGTCCAAGAACACTCGAGGTCGGTATAAACCGTAAGATTGGGTCTTGACAGTCAAAATTGCGGTGGGTTAAATGGCAGGTTAAGTTCTTTGAGGTTCTATAAGGCATCAGGACCAGATAGCAAGGGCTAGGCGATTAGCATCTTTCTGGACATCGAACCTTTGATCATACTAGATACGACATTATAATGAAAGTCATGTCAATGAGAGGCTTTCTAGTGACTATCCTAGACTGAAAACATTGAATTCTGGCGAACAAGTCATTGACTGCTGTTCTGCAGGTAGATGTCCGGAGGGTGGGGTGTTATCATCACTGTTATGGTGCGTTGCAACGAAGAGTAAAATGTACGGCTGACCGAAGATGTAGCCATCATTGTCAGGAGTAAGTTCCGTAATCCTATTCTAAAAGGGACACGCTTGACACAATCGATTATTCCTATTCTAAAAGGGACATGCTTGACACAATCGATTATCTCGAATATCTCGGAATCATGGAGCCACGATTCCTTATTGGTCCGCCTAAAGTGGCGCGAGATTACAAAGTCATAACTCTCTTACAGAAATCGTTTCATACGCGGATACGGTGATGAGCAGAAAGGGGAAGGTAGAACTTTCGTAAGTTCCGATCCCTGAACATGAAAAAATGAAATTTTCAAATGCCATAAGTAGCCGACTTCTCAGAGTCATTATTTCCCTTATGTAATTGTTTACGTTAATATTGAAAATTTATAGTAAAAACCTAGGGATGAAAAGTAAATTGTTGATGACCAGCGTATGATAAAACACAGCGACACAAATTATTCTTCCGGTATTGGCCCCAAAAATTGTTTGCAAACACTATCCACTACTTAACCTCACTTACGCGTGCTCCAAAAACACGCCTTGGTAGAGAGGAACTACTTGGTCGTATGCTTCCAAATATGATAATAGTTTATTTACTGACCATTGTGTTTATTATTAAATCGATGAAGAATCTCGAAAACCCAAAACAATTCATGTGATTTCAAGTATCAGTCATATTTGAATTCAACGCGCTCTCACGCTCCTTCACTAGGTTTTACAGCTTGCAGGTGCGCACTCAGAAATTGTGGTGAGCTATCAATTTGCACTCATTTCTTCAGTATTTCACTTAGAAAATATATGAGACACAAAATGGCTATGAAAATTCAAGTGTTAAGTAGAAATTCGTCCGTTTTCAGAGGCAGTGCGATTAGACTTTCATACCTCAATTCAATTTTCAATGGGACATGAGTATTCAGGAACAAATTGACATAAATTTTCTCCTTTTTTGAATCATTTCGCTACTCAATTTCATTTTTTTAATCTGTTTTTTAAATCTGAAGTTGTATAAAACGGTCTCCCTACCCCACAATTCTCTCCCCCAAATTACAGATAGAAAAAACTAAAAAAAAAATATTCATCATGAGTATTACAGAAAGTTTTCAAATGTAAATAAAAATAAAAATACTGATAAGAAATAATAAGTATATATAATATACTCTTCAGAAGAATTTCTATAACTTTTCATTCAGATGAAATACTTTTAGTTTAACTTGGATATATACTTTACATTTCACATATGTATATACTCATATATTATGTTTTACTTATTATATTTTGAGTAAACCGACCAAAAGTTCACTCCAGAATGTTCCCAAAGTAGTTTATTTGTAGAGTATAAATAAAATAAATTCTCCACAAAAGGACTTTCGTTGTTTGTCTTGTCAGAAAATTCAATTACCATGTAAACAGCAACAATTAATGAATTACATAAATAAGGATGACCGAATGGCAGAATGTGCAAAAAATGCAGGAGAATCGATTATGATACAAGTGTGTCAACGTACAAGTCAAAGAGATCTAAAAAATTTCATTATTGTACAACTTTCCTAAGTATGACGTAATGATAGTTGAAAGAGCGCCGGGTGACCGGGAGTGAAACGAATAGTTGCTGGACCCAAACCAAGTGGGCATGATGCTGTCCTCTCTCACTCTCTCTCGCTGATTGAGTAGTGGCGGGCTTTTCCCCTACCCTCCAGCAATGTTCAAATTGCCGCCAAGTCGTTGCGTTTCGTAAATTGTAAGCCCCACTTTTGCACTGCTGCAGTCCCCCGCTCGTGTATGAAAAAGATTGTATCATAATTTTCAGTTCACGAGTAACACCGGGCGCGACACCGGTTCGGTGCACAAGTCCCGTCGCGCCGATTTTTTATTAAATATTCATGTTTATATTGATAATTAATCAAATTTCTTCAATCACTAACAAACTAACGGAATATTCAAGAACTTGCTGGCTATTTTCATTTCTTAATTCTACTGTGGTTTTTATTGTTATGAAATTGTAAGTGGTTTGGAATCCCTTCGGCAGAAGAATTTACAATTTTTTCGGTGAGTCCTGTAATTCTTTATTGTATATTCATTATTAGGGGGAATGCTTTACTTCAATTATTGAAACGATGTGGATTGAGTTTTACGACGATCGTTAATTTTTTCAATCGCTTACATTCAGTCATTCATAATTAACTGCTATTTTTTCCAATTTTATTACAAAGGATTTTATTATTTTCAAATATTAGTTCTACATTATGAAGGATATATTTTGGTAGATAGAGACATTTTGGACTACTGATCTAAATGTTTCCTTTTTTTGGTCTATTTAGCTTATAACATTCCGTTAGGTCGTCTTCACTCTCCATTATTTCTCGTCAACTAGCATTTGCGCACCTATAATCTTCATATGAGGGCACATGGGACAAATTTTTATCGATAAATAAAATCTATAACAATATATCCAATGTAGTCTTTAAATATGCTTTTTAATGCTATGAGGAAAGTCCATAACTAATACATTGAGTTCAGTTCATAAATTTAATGTAAAGTTTTTTTTAATTTAAAATTATTTGAAGGTTTATATATTTTTATTGTTTCCTTCAAACTGCTAAATTAAATTAAATTAAAATTAATAATTCAATAATTTAATTTATTAATTAATTTCATTTTCATTAAATTTACTTTTTCCCTAATTTTGTTGTGCTTATACTTTATTGTTGATATATTTTCGTCAATTTATGGATATATCTTACTTTATTGAAATTTTTTAAATATTTTAATCCATGAAAAAGATCATTTCCACAAGCTGAGCTCTGCGACGAAAAACGATAAGAGTTTCAGTTAAATCTGGATATTTAAAAAAATGAAAACTTTTTGGAGATTGAGAAATTGGCGTTTTAACAGCTCACCCGAATTATGTATACTAGCGAGAATTTGGAATAATACGAAAATTTGTGATTCACGGGAGAAGAAAAGAAATATAAATTGGAGAAAAAGTATAAGAGTTCTAACGGCACGCGCCGAACAATTCATATCCAGGCCATGCGGTGGACTTGTCCACGCACGAGGAAGTCGGCATAACGTTTTCGTGCTCACACAGACAATATACGTGTAATCAGGAACTAACGTGGACAGTTGACAGTTTTTCGAAGTCTGGAAGATTCACTTGTCGTTTAGTCATTGAAAATGTACATGCGCCGTAGTAATTTATTATTTTCAACGATTTCGCTGTTTTTCTCCTTCAAATTCCATTATTACTTCGACTTATACTTCTTTTTTAAATTTTTGTCCTTATCGTTGATCACAAACACCTTGTAAAAACAGTATTTTAATCAGTGAATCATTTTTTTTTATCCATTTTCTTAATGTTTGTAAAGTTATTCATTAATATTGAATGATTAAAACTTGCTTGGTGACCTTAGCGAGTTTTCCACGCATCATTACTACTCATATTTCTTTTTTTTTTAGAATCAATCATAATTCTGAACTCTCATTAGCGTCCATTTCGGGAAGAAGCAATTGAGGGAAAGAAAATAAATTTCTGTGATTCTTGTTGCATCCCTCATTTCGAGAAGATGTTTTCTAAGAGAAACTTTACAAAAAATTAATGCACAGTTTTCTTATTCTTTTGTTGCACCTTTAAGTGTAAATTTTAACAATTTTTCTTCTGAAATCTTGAGTCGTAATTCACTTTGCTTCGATGCAACATATTACATGAGAATGTTATTTGTTATCTCATCGAAGATTTCTCTCACCTCTCTCTCCTCCTTCCTGCACTTTCTTTAATACTTACCTTCGTACGTAATGCGATTTAAACCCCTCCATAAAAAGCGATGATTTTTTTTTTTGTTTATTTATCCGAGCAGTCAGGTCATATTTCTTACATCACCCATCAAATGCCAACGCTATTTATTGACGGGGTAATTACACTCTTTTGTATGCTTATTTCATCTGAACATTTTCATTTTCATTTTCCCACCAAAAATTTCACGGGAATCAATTTACCCCGAGAGAAATTCCCCGGGACGGACTAAACTATTTTCCCATATATTTTATTTTTGGTGATTATCTGCTAAAAAATTCAATATATTTTTTTGTTAATTAAGTATTGGGGCGATTGGTGGATAAAAATCTTGTTAAAAGGATACAAAGGTTAGTACGATATTATTGTGAATTCCGTCAAGGCCATGTTGTATTTATAAAACTGGATTATTGCTGCAAAAAAAATCAAGAAATTTTCAATACAATCAATAAATATTCATACAGATTTTTCTGTAAGAAAATGATGTTAAAGTATTTTCTAGAAATTTCGCAGGAACTTGATAGAGGTCTCAAATTTTTTCACAAAATTACAAATACAGTCAGTTCTTCATACAGTAATTAGAAGGAATTATTTTAATTGATTGTAGAGTTCCCGGCAAAGTTAAGGATTATTTTTTCCCTGGATTTCATATTCCTATGCAATATATTTTCATTTCTATATATCCCTATAGATTACGTATTCCTTCACTTTGAAGGTTACTGGGGTCGTTGTGTCATATTTGGTCGAACTCTTGATTAAAAAAACAATGGATTTCATTGGATTGATGGATATCATTATAGGTAGGAGAAATTCAACTTTACACAATTTTTTAAACGGTCAAAAAATTCCAAAATTTTGCTCCACACATCACATCATCACTATGAATTTACGGTAATTTTTTACTTTTGTTTTTGTTTCATAATAGAGCATTTCTCCATTTTTCTCGCCAATCGCCAATCTAATCCTCATAATGTTAAACTGGCAACAGTTATAACTTTTTCATTATTCACCTTCTAAATCATCTTCCTTACATCACCTCCCAAATACCGACAATATCAATTGAGGTAATTGAACTTTTACACGCCCATCCAATCTCTGTCTAAGCCTCTCACGTAATTTACAAGTTAAGTCATACGAAGAACGATAAAACACTCATCGTCACGATTTGTCCATGTAATGCTTCATCCAGGAACTTGGTAATCTGAATTACATCATCCAAACAGTTCAGCCAAATCAAACATAACATGGTGCATGAGAATACAAGTATCAGGACAGATGGGCCGCGGGGTCAGACAAACCATTAGTTTGAGAAAGTGCATCTAAAGAAATTGAAGAAAAATTAGAGAATTCAAAAATATCAAACCATAATTTGACTTTACCTGCACAACTCCATGGCATTTTACTTGTCTCTTATCGACTGTACCTTATTCTTATTTCTTGATGTTATCCTGATTGATGTCTCTGTCCCCAGCATTGCTTCCCTGTGTTACGTGTCAAATTAGAGAGTATTTTGACATTCTCGTGATCTCGCACGTCTACTCACATTAAATTTTTTTATCACGTAACCCCCCGGAAGGGGGGGAGGGTCTCTTCCCCCCTTTGCATGAGGAACCAATCCAATAAATCGGTACATTTTTAGTTTCATTCTTGCAAATGTAACAACGAATATTTCATCACGAGAAGTTCAATATATTCAATCGGTCCTTTGTTTTTCTTCTTCAATTCGAAGATTTCGGTTTCATTTTTCATTCGAGGTCATATTTTTTATTCAACTAGGTATTGACGCGTCCGTATTTTCTGGTATATAATGAAAGAAAATGAAACATAGAATTGTGATTAGACAAATAATTTGAAAATCGAAAAAAATGCAATTACACATAAAAAAAAATATACAGAATTAGAAAAAAATTTTCTATAGTTTTCAACTTTTAAATTAAATTTATGATGTATAGTATATGTATAGTATAGGCTTAATTCAATTTAAATTTAATATATTCGATGGGGCCAGATGGTATGATCTTAGTAGGTCATACTTAGTAAGGTCACTATGTGTAAAAATTGCTCAAGTACTTTGAAAATTTGTTCAAAGTTGCAGTAGGGTAACAGAACTTGAAATAACCGACAAAAAGACTACACAAAGGACAAGGATCAAAAGTCTTTTCAGGATTGATATCGTTGCCGCCATGATTAGAGATATCTAATAAATGATACAAACTGGCAAATTTCCTTCTTTAATTTTTTGTTAATTAATTAAAATTAATTTATAAGCACTTCGGTAGCCAATGACATGCCGAGCCTTTATAGTCCTCTCTGTTGTTCTTTTTTATTACGAGCTTCTTTCATTCACTCCGAAAAGATTGATAATAGGATAAATTTCAATAAAAAATAAATGTTATTAATATTTTTGGGTAAAAATAATGGGACTCATTTGTTAATTGGCTGCCATCATTGAGCCAATCAAGGCATTGATAATCGGAGTTATCATTCAAGGATCGACAGAACATTGGGTCAGTCTCTTTTCCGAACTTCGTAAATGTTGGCGTTGAGATTGCCCCGATGCTCAGGCCACTCCGGCCATCTTACATGTGTGATACTTTACTTTTTTACCTGACTACCGTTGTTTATTTGCTTTTTTCGTTTATTGTTTTCCGAGATTCGGAAATCGGGGAAGATCCTTGGCGCGAATCTATTGAACCATTACCGAAAACCAAAGTTTTTCAGGCTTCTGGTGATTTGTATCGCTCCGCACCAGTAGTCACACCTTTTACAGACTGTTTGGGGCAGCCTGTTGGAGATGATTGACAGACTTCGGCTAGACCCTCTGCTAGGAGAAACCAGAAATCGCTTATAGTCGTCCCAACAATTAGTTGATCATTAATAACTTCTCAGTCGGATTGGTCGCGATAATTAATAATTAATAAAATCTTATAAAATGTTATTAATAGAAATAATTCATTAATAATTAATAGATAATTAATAGAAAACCTGGTACGTTTCGTAATTTCAGTAAAAATAAATAAAATAAGTCGGGAATTTCGTTTCGATGACTTAGTTATATTTGCTAATAAATTAGCAATACGCTTCTCAATGATAATCTGAAATATTAGATTAATATAGTTACGTTAATCATCTCTTTAATGAGATTTCAATAGTATAATGTTGTAACTAATTTTACCGAGTTTTTCATACGTTAGTGACAAATTAGTCATTTATGCTACTAAAGGCGGAAAAGGATTTTTGGAAGGTATTTTCATTAATTTATTAATATTATTAACAATAATATTAATATATTACATATATTATATATTATACATATTAATATTCATTAACATTTTTTCTTTTATCAACCAATTTTTGGAATGATTTCTAATCATTGGTGATGGCGGGGCAAATCAGAAACGACACGGAGACTTTTTGAAACCGCAACAAGGTACAACTTAATTGAATAATACTAATAATTAATGGTAATTTGATAGAAGATCTATACTATAATCGCATCAAAATAACTTTCGAATCTATAGAATCTATAGATTCGAAAGTTATTTTGATGCGATTTATATACGTTGAATATCAGGACTCGTCGTGAGTGGCTGTAACAACGAATGGTTTTATTATTACAAGACAAAGTTGCGTGTTGTTTAACAGAAAATCAATAAACGTGGAATTATGATTCGTAAAGGATGTAAATATTAAGTAGAATGTAAATTGGCCTGCGCCTGTAGGCAAGAAAGGTTAGAACACAATGAACAACAATCATAAGAACATCATCATTCTTCTCATAGAAATGTCTCGCGAAAAAAAATACTTGAGTTGAGTATATTCTACAATCGATCCTAGTATATATTCGATTTTTATATTTATTATCGATACGCTCCCTTAAAAGGAACTCAATATGAAATCGGCATCGCTCCTCAACAAGAGCTTTTTTCTTTTTTTTCTGCAAGGTTGAAATTATCAACTTCTATATGGGGATGATTTTGTTTAACTGCTCTTATTTGAAATGATAAAAAATAGTACATTTCAGGATGAGTGACTGAAATAGTGTGGTGTGAAATATATGAAATAGAGCAAAGGCGGGCCACCTCAGGTAGACTCGGAGCTGTAGCCATAAAATTATTGAGGTTCCAATGATAAGGGTCCTAACGACCTAAAGGTCTCACATCGGGTGATGACGCATGCGCGTGATTGAAATGCGAAGGCTAAATGGTTTGAATTTTTATGCACGTGTTTGGAGATTTTCTTTTTGATTAAAAAAATGGAATTAAAATGTGATGGTTTATATTCGACATTCATCGGTGGAAATGAAAATGGGATGTTCGTGAACTGACGAGAAAAAAAAATTTCATCGTCAATTGAAGATTAAAGGACGCCGATAATTTTTTTGATTGTCAGAAATTTGTGTATTTTAATTTGGAATCGAGAGCGGGAAATATAGAAATGAAAAGTTTGAAAATGAATGTCAAGTCAGATTTATTAACAACTCCATTAAATTTGATTTATTAAAAATACTGCAAGTGTTCATTTGTTTCGATTCCCATAATCCAATAGATTTTCACTTTTTCGAGTTCGAGGAAGAACCAGGACAAGTGTCAATCTCCAGACGCGGAAAAGTGGAGAGCAGTACGGAAATAGTATTTTTCACACCTAGGACGGAAAGAGTGAATCTGACGAATGCGGTTTTATATTCCCAGCCAAAGACGAGGACTATGAAGCGCATGAGTCAGAATGACTCTTGGGCCGTGGCTATGATACTATTTTATTTCATAAAAATAAAATGATAGAAAAGATTAGCAACGAAAAACACGAAAGTGCCGATATTTCAGCAATTAAAAAAATAAATACACATTTTATTAATAAACGGAGTAAAAGGAAATAAATATTAAATGAAGGGCATAGTGTTCTTCTATGACTCCTTTTTATACGATTAACGTAATACTCAGATTGACGTAGACCGGATCAGCTCTGTGATTACGCGAGCATTGTGCTTATCTTATTACGGAACGATTAACAAGAACTATGGCGAGCAAACAGTTTTTTTAAAACGTAGATTCTTCTAGTCACTGAGAGATTCTTGTGTTGTTTACTTCTTTCAGAATTCTATTGCATTCTAATCAGAGTGAGAGGCGTGAGATATACTGATTTTTTTTCATGTTCAGAACTTCGAAATGGCATCAGTTTCTGGACTTTTTCTGGATATATAATTCTAATAAAAAACCGATTATTCAGTTCTATCATAAATTTGATAATTAATTAACATGTTGAGGGAAGATTGAATGGATTTTGCCGTATGATTTCAATCATTGTATGATGTACGTATATTATTTATGCAATTTTCTCCTCAATTTACACAGGAATAGTTAAGGTTTAATGCAGAAAAACAAGTGCAAAACAGTTTCTACATAACGACGCGTTGTAAATCAAAAGGCAGCACTCGAGAAAATGCTTGGTATCGCCGAGGAATCAGTTACTCAACTATTTTATTTTCCGTCCATCAAAATTACAATAAATACGAAATAAAAAGTTTCAGAATTAAAATTCTTCAAACTAATAATAAGTCCTATATTGAAAGCTGTTAAAATTCGAAGCTATTCAACATTTCTTGAAATTCCAATCGCAACGTTATCTAAAAAAAATTTGAAATTTGGTTTCTTCTTTTTGATTGCCATTTGTTTTTTTTTTTGAGTTTTGGATTTTTCTTTTTTTTGGGGAAATTTGGGGGGGTTTTTTGTTTCTTTTTTTGTTTTTTTCCGGTTTTTTTTTTTTCTTTTGGCCTTGAAATTTACCATTGCTCTTGGATTTTATTTGGAATTTTTAAAAAGTTAAAAGTTTTCCGTTTTTTGCTGCGAAATAGAAACATTGTAATTCTTCAAATTTAAGTTTTTCCGCTTTATGTTATATAAACCCAATATAGTTGAAAAATTCCAGGAATTCCATTTTGAAATCATTTCAGGATGTATGCCTGGACGTGTGTGTACATATCCTTTTTATGAAAGTAGAAACACAAAAATGAAGTTCGCCCGAGTCGAAATATCTCGAAATGCGTACCACGTATTCCTCATTGGTCAACTCGCCCTGCCAAATTCAAATACATCGCACGGAGTGCGCAGTAAGTCTCGTATGTCCATGAAGTTGAATGATTTTTTTTTCTAACATGTAAGTACTGTTGAATCCTAGTCGTTATGATTACAATTCAATTGATTGATTAATGTTTTTCATTTTTGAGTTTTTTCAAAAATTCGTTTTTTCACCGTCACTAAACACAAAAATTCATGAAGTTCTTCAATGATGGCTTAAAAAATTTGTTCTGATGTTTTGTTGAAACAAGTTCGAAGGTGGAAATAATAGCGATAAACTTCGTTATGATAAATAGGTGAAATATGCCAAAAATCGTAATTTCGAAATTTTTGAATTCCGTGCGTATTACGGAATATTCTAGTGACTTCAACTAGCTTAATTTAGGAAATAATTACCATAGCTGTATATGCAGATATAGTTTTCACAGACAGATCACTACTCGGAGCAGAACAATTCCTCACTTGTTTATTTGAAATTTCAAGTGTAATTCAAGTTTGTAATTCAAACTGCCAAATATGTTACAAATATTCTGTACACTCCATTTCAGTGTTCATTAATTCATAAAAAGTTAGCTGTATTTCATCGCAGGGTAGACATTCAATTGCTGTGAAATTGTAAGATTTTGAACTCAAGTTGGAAAACAAAAATGGAATCTTAAAATCCCACAACATTACGTCATACTCTCACTTCATAATGGTTTAATTTGTTAAATGGAAAACAAAATTGAAGAAATAAACATGGCCTACGTGAATAATTGTTCTCGAACAATGTTAACTCTCAAATTTGATTGAAAATTAGCACTCGTTCGGGTCACGGATGATCGTAATTTACCTGTGCAGTCCGCCATATTGTGCTTTCCTTAATTTACATATTTTGCAATGATAAGTGTAAAAAATTGAACATGCCCTCTACTTTTCATTAATCTCCCCGTCCATATCTCGAGTTCGCTGAAGAGCTAGAGAAAAAAGCAATTAGAAGTTGAGAATTCATTAGAAATAAGAAATCTAAAAAATTACGACGGTTTATTAATGGTACAAGTCTTTGTTACTTGTTGGCAGATAACGACGTATTTTCTTTCATCATGATATGCGTCAGTCGGTTTTTTTTTCTACGCGATTTCTTGTCTTCTTGTCACTTCACGGGACAATACCTCTAGGAAGACACTTTTTTGTGGAAAACAGCTATCAAATTCGTTAATTAGAAAGAATTAAAAGGCAAAACGCATTTCGATAGGAATCGTTCAAATTATTAATTGACTAATTCAATTATATAATATTAAAGTTTTATAAAATTGAGAACGACTAAGTAAGACATTTAGTTGAACAAGGTCAATTGGGTGTAAAAATTTAGTTGATTGGGTCATTAATTACGTTAGAAGGACGTGATTATAGAGAGTAACATTGAAAGCTGTCATATACAAAGCATTGTGCTTGGTACCATGGTAGAAGGCGTTTATTCTAAATAAATAAATGGGGTAAATAAATGGTAGTAATTGTAGTAATGGTAGTAAACTAGATCATATGACGAAAGCTGATCTTTTACCAACGTGTCTCAGTATTTTCGTGATACCCGTAGCTTTGATCTGCGTAGAAATAAATGGATGAAATTTGAACCATTCGAAAGATTACTTTGTGAGCGTTGAAAATATTTTTCATCCATATATAAGAGAGGAAAGCATTGAAGGAAGGACTGAAAATGTGAAGTGACTGGAATGGACAACGATTTTTTAATCAGAAAATTGTGTCACATTCCAAAGAGAATTCTAACATAAATTACACTTCGAACTATTGAGAATCAAATTTTAGTCCCTAGGCACAGATATTCAACATTAGGAAATCATTTATTGGTCAATTTTCAAATTGATTCAGTAGGAGAATCAAATGTATTATTTCCATTAATATTAACATTCATTATCATGAGAACGCTGAGGAATAATTTATTTTGGAGGAAAAAGGAAGGAAATCGAGGGAATCCTATTCTAAAAGGGACACGTTCGACACAATCGATTATCTCGAAAATCTCGAAATCATGAAGTCCCGATTCCTTATTGGTTCGTTTAAAGTGGCGCGAGATTACAAAGTCGCAACTCTTTTACAGAAATCGTTTCATGCCCGCGCGGAGGCGCGTGGTACAATCTCTCGTGAAATGAAAAAACACAGAATAAAAAGGCGTCAAAGTCACAGCCACGCAAATATTTAATGAATACGACTTGGGACGCATTCCGGTTTTCATTTCGCCTCCACGCCTCGAATGTCAACTCCACACGAGTAAAAAATCCCATCCCAACAGCCCGGAAATATACTATTTCGTAGTAATTTTCAAGTTTTCGAGTTTGGGAAGTATATAGTATCAATTCCCAGACGAGAAGTTAGGAGAAGTGCCGAGAAATATATTTGGCATTAGTAAGTCTTATGGGAGTATAGTGATTGCCAGATTTAGGGTGAGAAGAAAATATATATTTGCCAAATATATTTGGCAAAACAATTTTTTTTCAGTATGTGAATGTGAATGTCTTTCAAGATTCTGTCTATCACACTTTATTCAGAGAATAAATGAGTTTGGATCAAGTATTTGGCTTATAATTTCTGAAGTATCGATTATATACAGCTTCTGAGATATCCTCAAGAACAATGTAATTTTCACGAAATTCTCAAGAAATTACGATATTTACCACTGGAGCATTCTCCGAAAAAATAAATACGGATAGAATGTCGAAATTTGGATTGTGGTGATTTTTTTAACTAATAGTAGGCAATGAGAAAAACATTCATGAATTTTTCTAATTTTTCACCCTAACCGTTTTCGAAATATGGCAATGGGGAATTTTAGAAGAACCATTAATCACGTATTTTCGTACAAAAAATGAAGTACCGACGTTCCAGAATAGAAGAAAATAGAATTAAAATATTAAAATTGGACTAAAATATAGAAGGAATTGGTTTCCCATAATGAAAAAAAATGTCAAAATTCATGGAAAAAAACTTTTTTTTTTGATGTTTAAAAAAAAGAGAAAATGTCTGACCGGCCGAAATCGTGTAATTCTTGTGTCAAAATTAAAAATCATCAGTTTAGGTATGATGCACATTTTTTCAGTATTTTTTACATAAAAATATAGTCAAAAATTGAAATTGAAAAAAAAAATTCATTTGGTCAATATTTCGAGAAGTTATGAATTTATGGAAATAAATTTAAGGAAATTCATATTTCGAAAAAGGTTAGAGTAAAAAATGTGAAAAAATTCATGAATGCTTCTCTCATTACTTACTATGATCCACCAAAACTCAGCAAAAACCAAATTTCAAAATTTTATTCATTTTTTATTTTTTTCGGAGAATGCCCCCAATTCGAAACTCATAAAAATGCAAATAAAAATTCTATTTACGCCTTATATTCAAGTTTAATCCATATGTATATTTTTTCTTCTTTAATAACCCTCAAGCGTTAAAAATAAAAATAAAACTCTGATGTTCGTTCTAATCAAATTGAGAAAATTTCGCATCGATGCGCCATCTCTTAGAATCATTCGATTGAGTACGGCCTTCGCGCGGATCATTAATATGTCAAATAATAGTGTTTGATCTTTTTTTTTGACATGAAAAAAACATATATCGCTGAAAAACGAATAGATCTGGCGTGTATATCCGTATAGTCGCAGGAATTGTTCGACTTTCAAAAAAAAAATCCATAATAAGGGTAAATTTTAAGCTAAGAATCTGAAAAGTTATGGAATATTGAGCATCATTTGGGAGCATATCTAGGCAAAATTCCAAATTCATCGGTTTTTGAGATATATCCATTTCTCCAAAAAATTTTTTTCGAATGATTCAGAAATGACATGACCGATGCTATGAAAAAACGTAATTTTGGGGACATATTATCATTAGAGTGCTGTCAACTTGTATTTAAAAGTTGGGATTGATAATAACCGAAAATTGTCTTTAATGGCTTACAAAAAAGGAAAAATTCAGTCAAATTTCTTTTTTTTCAATTTTATATCGCGGCAAGTATTCTTGGAATTTTCGACAAATAGATAGAATTATCCGTAAAAGTAATTTACCTTCGAACTTTACCGCAAACCGACAGATTTTCACAAATTATTCTTCCTACAATGTTAAAAATTCTTATCTAAATTTGTATGCCCAATTCTGGAATTTTCCACAGTGTACCAATCGCAGCGAAATTTCAGAACATCTTCTCCTTGAAAATTCCACATTTCTTATTTTCATTTTTTCTTCACTTTTATCACAAAAAAAAATTTTATTTTCCGTGCGACCTCTCCCCGAAAGTCAATAGAAAACTAGAAAATTTCAGTAAATGTATTGTTGAATTTTGGGAAGAGTAATATAAAATATAATTTGGAGGAGAAGAACTGTCTGAAAATTGGTATTTAAATGTCAATAAAATGACATTTTTTTCAAGAACATCGGTCCATGCGAAAAATCTTTCATGACTTTGATCCCAAGCTGTAACCTTTCAGACTATTTGTTCCAACTTTCGTTCCAAGTAAGAAACACTCCACGAATATCGTTCCGGATTTCCTTCCAAGATATCCGTTTCCGATTTCATTCCATTCCCCAGTTTCATCCCAAGACCCAGTAGAACACTATTTAACCACCCATATAGCCATTCGATTTAAAATTTATTGGAAAATATTTTGGAGTGAGAATTCATTTCGGAGGAACTGCTTCTGGGGGAATTTTATTGAAATAGATATTTTTAAGAGGAAAATTGTTAGAGGATTTTTTTTCCACAAAATTTCAGGCGGGGAAATAAACTCATCAGTAATTTGCTGGTTGTCGGTCAAATAAAACCTTCAAACTTACTATATCGGTATCCCTCTTCTTCTAACGTAATCGTCATCGTGCAGATTGCAACGTTATTCGCCAAAACGTCGAATTAATGCTGAAACATTATAGCAGTCATCCAGGAGCTATTAATAATAATAGTCACTAAAATCCAAAATCGTGTCGTTCGCACTTTGCATTGAGTGAATAAATTAAGAATTCAGGATCAGCAGCATTTAGATTTTTTATGACGTCAGTGAGGGTTCAGTGACATGATGATTAGGAGGCGAAAACAAATAGAATAAAATGTATTTGAGAATACAAGGAGAGGGACTATTCTATCTGACAGCTGAGTGCATCATGGTCAATTCCTCCCTCTTCCATACAGGGTGATTTTATATTATCTTATTTATTATTATTTATTATTTATTTTTAAGGGAATTCGTTGCAAGTTCTTCCAAGAACTGCAGCTGGTCATTGTCTGAGGGCCTTCAGCCAAGTATTTACATTTGTTGTATAATAATTGTTGATAAGGGTAAATTTGTTATTATTTTATTATTATTTTATTGTATATTACATATAAGCCGTCTGGCCACTAATCGATTTGGATCCCCTGCATGCGCGAAAAATAGTAGAAAAAGAAAAAAGAAATACTTATTCAGTGGTTCAAATTATTTGTTCAGCATGTTTCAAAGAATGTTTATGTACCATTTTGTAAATTTTAGATGTGTATATTTTGTCGCGGCTCTCAAGAACGACAAAATAATTTATTTACAAAAAATAATTCTTAGCATTGAAGGTTCTGATCAACCTTTACCCCTCCCGGTGGCCTGGCGTAGTGGTTAAGGTGGTTGCCTCACAACGGATGGGTTCCAGGTTCGATTCCTGGCCGGGTAGAATGGTGAGATCTAACCAGCTTTCAAAAGTCCTGATCAATCGCCATATAGTCTCATCCAACTCGAAACGATGTAAAATAAGCATTAAAAAAAGAAACATCTACCCCTAAGGCTCGCTGAGGCCTCAAAGCCATAGCCCTGTCACCGTGTTATCAATTAACGAATTTATGAGTCTTGATTCAAGCCTGAGCCCCAGGCCTGAGTGATCATTTCCAGACTGAGAAAAAAAATTATTTTTGCCAAGGATATTTTCTTCCCACCAGTAAATCTGGCGATCACTGTGTAAATATTTACATAAGTCTTACTAATGCCAAATATATTTTCTTGTAGTAAGTATTTTTGGCTAAAAAACACTTTTTTCTCAGTGCAAGCCTTGAATTAGACCTTGATGAAGGTTGTTTCCTTCGTTCATTTTTATCTGGGTAGGTACGTATCATCCGTCGTCTGTCCCAATCTCTTCTGATATTTATGATGCCTACACGATGGGTCGCGATCACTGATGGGAAGAGGGCTTCATAGTCCAGGCAAATTAGGTCTAACATATGTGTTTTATAAAGCCAAGACGGTTTTATGTAGAAATGTGTGTTTTGGTCGTGTGATTAACGGGCAAGTAATTTTAAGTGAGTTAAGTTTGTGCATTCCGAGAAAAAAATTAAAAACTACCCTCAAAAATGGTTTTTCGCGATTAACTTGAAAAGTACACTAGATACAGAAAAAAAGGTCGAATATAATTTGAAGAGCAAAATATTTCACTGCACAACAGCCTATGTGCTTACCTCCGATTCCCCAGTATCCAGGCAGCCAGAATATTTGGACCTTGTTCCCTATAGCGATGCAGTCCTTGACGAATTCCGAGTTCACTGCCACGTCTTGTACTTCCATTTTTTATTTTTTAGCATCTAGGAGAATATTACAAGCATTTTCACCCCAACTCCTATTTTCCAATAACATCCATTTTCTTTAAATTAAAAACTATGATTTACAAAATTAGGTGACAAAAGAAATAATATCAATAAAAAATATCGTTTTTCAGGATATCTTATAATCGAAATAAAACTTTGGGGGCGTCATCCAAATTGGCTTCCGTTTGCAATCTATTCTACTTCAAATTTTCTTGCCTAAAAATAGAGTAACGGTTGTTACAATCTGTTAAAAAATTATGAAATTCAATTATTTAGTCTCGTAAAAATTCACGGAGTCATGAAGATTTGAAGTTATAAACGTGGAAAACAATGTTCTGAGAAAATTGAAATTAAATTGAGATCAATTGGATTCATTAGCATTCTAATGAGCTTGCGTATCCTCATAAGGCTCAAATCGAGTAGTTACTTAAATAAAAAGATAAATAGGTGGTGCCAGATGGTATGACCCTAGTGGGTCTTTTACCAACCCTTTCCCCGTACCTACGCGGTACCCCAAGCTAATTTCCTACCCACACTTTCATCTAGCTACCTTATAACTAACTTCCACAGGCATTGGGTTCGTTTTCCGACGATGAAAAATTTTTCACCTTCGGGACTCGAACCTGCGCTACCGGGACGCTTTGGTCATAGGGCCAGCACACTGACGACTAGCCCAAAGACGTCCTTGATGAGTAGTTACTTTTTTTATTTTCAGAGTAACACCTTTTTTCAGTAACAAACGTACATATTCTCAATAGAGAAAGTTTAGAGAGTTTCTAACGAAATCATTAATTTATTTACGGATTGAATATAATTGCAAGTAAATTAATATCCAATGAGAACAAATGAATCAGGTGAAACTAAAATTTTATCAACTCCTTCAGATTATAAATGGGAAGTGAGTACAGGAAAGGATTTATTCGACTATAATTAATGAAAATTATTTTCTGACCTCAAATCGCCTTTCTACATGAAATCATTCCGGTAAAATAAAATTTCCTCCCTTAACCTAAAGTGCGAGGAACACTTCAGTAAGACATCAATTGTGGGAATTAAATTTGTTCAAATGTGCACTTTACTTGAATAAATAGTACTGTCGTACATGGAGACAACGTACATAAAAGTCTTAAGCTATTCATGAATTTCGCAATCGCAATTTATGAATGGTGATTTTCTTATAATTTCGATTGATCACACTATCATTACCATCGTATCGAGAGTTTTCTTCTCGATAATTCCATTCAGTTGTATGTGTGACTTGTTTTCATCATGTTGAATTCTTCTTTTGATCCCGAGGCTTCCTATCATCTAAAAGAGGTAAATGTGAAATTGATTGTCATCAGGTCACTTAAATCCGAAAAGATATTAATTTTCCCAAATGAATGTGCGAACTTCCAGAAAAATCGACATATTTCACACCAAAATATTCATTTACATTCACTTGTAGTCAGTAAATTGACTGGGGACACAAGTTCTTGTCAGTGCATCACTAGAACTCTGGTATTCATCAATTTTTATCTACTTTTCATCTATTGATTCATTTGCATGTACATTTGTATTCCAGATAATCTGTGGAGGATTACCGAAGGGCTTGTTGTATTAGAATCGCGATCTTTGAGCGCCAGTACAGTGAGAGTATAAAATAATGAATCATTTACATTTCACATGTTGATTATTTCGGTTATAGTGAAACATTAATAGAAAGTTTCGCAACAAGTGCGTAATCGGATTTTCAGCTCGTGGGAAGTTACAAAACGAGAAGAAAACAATAGTAGGACATTTAGTTCTAACCATTAAAACATCTCCATTGTGTTCCATTGTACCGAGATCTGCAAGCATTAATGAGTATTTCTCGATCTTTCAATAGTTTCCGTGAAAATAACCAAAACTATCACGTTTTGTGGAAATATTCTTCAAGTTGCCAAGTTTTTTACTTACAAAACTTGACACCTTCATTTGCTTGCTACAAAATGACGGATAGAAATTTTTCAGAATATTTACCCTGAGGCTTTAATAGTCATGTCATTTGATGAGGATTCATCAATTTTTATCGGAAAATGCCAGGAAAAATTGCAAGACATGAAAAATGACAAGTTTTTGAATCATTTTCACTTAACGTGATGTAGATTGACGATGGTAAAAATTTCTGAATCATCACTATGTTACACGATTACGATACGTGTCGGGGTAATTTTTATTACATCGTGTACATTTCTTATTGAAATTTGTAATGAACTTGTTTTTATTAGCACCAACTTAATTCTTGAATCAATCTTTATTATAACTGATATTATAACTGAAAATCTACGAGTAGTAGAACACATAT
>NW_011887807.1:416877-418496 GCF_000806365.1 Fopius arisanus | reverse complement strand
GGGGATCCTCAGTTTTACCTGTCTCTTGCACTTAGTGAATTGAAGAGGTGGACAGATAGACTTGGCTATGGACTGATGACATTTTACTGGAAAAATTTATCACTTGTAAGGGTAAAAGTTGTCACGTATCAGGTTAAGTTCTAATGTGTACTCTGGATAAATTCTATTGACTTCAGTGGATAAAAATTAAACTCATGCCAGGATAATATCTGACCGATTTACAATAATTTTACCTTTCTCATGTAGGTTTTATTTCAACCACATAAATTTTCATCAATAAATCATCAATTTTTGTTGTATGGGAAAAATTATGCTCCAATAGGGTAAAATTGATATTACTTTTAATAAATTTTATCATTTTTATATCAATTTTCGCTAAAGGTCAGAATAAAGATTCCTCAAGAGTGAGTCATACTACACTTTTATCATACCGTCAGGATAGTTTTTATTTCGGATTTCTATATAATTATATTTCCCTAAAAAAGAAATCCTTTCTATGATTTCCTATGAATCTTAAAAAATTTCTTTCGTGACTCGATGTTTGAGACATACGGAATATAGGTAGTTATTAAATCCCTCTGGCAAAAACAGATCTTTGGTGGAATAAAAACAATGATGATCAATGGTCTTCAATGGAATAATTCTCTGAAACAATTCATATATGAATATTAAATATTATTTAAATATTGCGTGATATCAAAACGCCATGTAAAATTTAATATGTAGGACACTGAGGATGATAAACTTTCATTTTTCGGGGAGTATCAAATCATTTGAGCACAACTTTGTCTTATTTATTTTATTCTAACCTTGGGACCGTTACACGAAAAAAAATTGAATCAAGTATATTTTATACGTGATCCTAGTATGTCCGATTTTCGATGACTATCGATGGAAAATTGATTTTCCGGCGATTTTAATAACAATTATGAATACACTAGGATCAAGTAGAAAATGTATTTGATTTTTTGACAAGTTGGAATTACTTTTTCTTTCAATTGTATTTTTTATTGAAAGAAAAGGCCCCTGAAAATTACATTCCGATGATCCAATATCATCACAAACGTGAACCTTTGTTATTTCCTAAAAAACTGTCTTGACGACCTTCTTGCGCAACTATCAATATTTTGCGAAATTGTTCAAAATTATTTTTTAAAACTATCTCAAATAGTTAGGCTTGGATTACTTGAACTCGTCTGGCCCGTGGAGATATGGTATTTCATCGGGAAATGTTTCTGCGACCTTTTTGCACAACTGTAGCGATATCTTACAAACAAAAAACGTCTGTCCAGAAATACTGTACTTAAGTTAGATGTCTGGAGATACACCTCGAGTCGAATTTAACCTACAGAACACATATCAACAAAGTACTCCAAAAAAGACAAATAGTTTTGCAAAAGCTACATCCACTGATGGCTAAAAATTCACATATCTCCAAATATACCACAATGCTTATCTACAAAAGAGTGATAAGACCCACTTTTGCATAAGCCACTGCGGTTTGGTGTAACGTAGCATCAACGACATTACCGATCTCTGATCGGTACTAAGCACTAAGCACTTAGCAGTTAGTGATCATCTATAATGACTTCTTACAACAAACTATTCACCAATAAATT
>NW_011887807.1:413280-414632 GCF_000806365.1 Fopius arisanus | reverse complement strand
TAAATAGTTATTTTACATCGCTTCGACTCGCTGGAGTGTGCAACAATTGACCAAGACTTTGGATGGTTAGACCTCACCATTCTACTTGGCCGAGACGTGAACTCGAAACCTGTCGTATATGAAGCAACAGACTTCCCCACTGCTTCAAGTCACCGCGTTAAGGTTGTTTTGCATGTATTGGTGAAGATATAAGAATTGCTTGAAATTTGGCGATAACAGATGCCTGTATAAAATTTGAGATTTATTCAAAACACCGTTTTGTGGTTATTAATTATTAAAGTTTCCAATTGATACGGCCTCGTATGGGGAAAATAAAAATTTATGTAAATATAGTCGAAAGTATAAAATTTTGTTGAAATTTTGAAAATTTACTATTAGAGCAGATATAAGACGATGGTAAAAATTTAATGACCATTAACTAAAATTTTTTGTCATTAATTTATTTAAACAATACAATATAATCATTTTCTATGGCTGTTACTTCAACTAATTAAGGCATTGGAATATTAATTGAAAATTCATTGCGATAAATATCACGAATTATAGAAAGGGTAATAAACTTGTGTTTTGACTATACGTGCAGAGTATCCTTAATGAAGACTGGTGCTGCTACGTCTCGACTCCCTCCTCATGTAGACAGTCTTTTGATAACAAGGTAGTTGATGTCTCCTGATCGTTCAAAAATTTCCCTCATCCTACTGTGACAATCATTATTCCATTTGAATAAGTAGTCATAAAGTCTTCACACAATGCTCGACAACAGGGAGAAATACTGGAAGTTGAATTGGTGCAGTGCATCTGATAATTTACAGCAAAGGTGGGCAACCTCAGCTCTCGGAGCTACTCCAGCTCCCGATTTCGATTAGGCAAAATTGTTGCAAGCCATAAAGTTTATGGCTGTATCCCCTTCAGGCCCATGATGCCCGGCGCGTAGGCAAGAGTAGTTGGCATATTTGGGAGAAACTTGGTGGTGGGAAAAGGGAGTTAGAGAAATTTTCTATTTCTCTAATGGAAATATTTCTTCAATTATTGTTTTTTTTGTTGTTATGCTTTTGATTGGTTATTGATAGCTTTCAACCGACTTTATATTTGAGCAAAATGTAATACTTGAGCAAAATTTTCACGTCTTGAAGGATTTTAATTAGGTGCGAGCCTAGTTTTCTGAAAATTGTAGGTTCGATTCTTTGTTGAATCGAATTTTTCAACAGGCACCGATGAGCAGGAGGTTGCTAATAGAGCAACCACCAGTACCGGCATGGTTTTTCCTGTGGTTTCCCAGGTTACTCCTATGTTCTATAAGAGAATGAATACGGTACAGTGTAGGATTCGCAGTCGAGTGGGATAGGGCCAAT
>NW_011887807.1:410835-412739 GCF_000806365.1 Fopius arisanus | reverse complement strand
TAAATAGTTATTTTACATCGCTTCGACTCGCTGGAGTGTGCAACAATTGACCAAGACTTTGGATGGTTAGACCTCACCATTCTACTTGGCCGAGACGTGAACTCGAAACCTGTCGTACATGAAGCAACAGACTTCCCCACTGCTTCAAGTCACCGCGTTAAGGTTGTTTTGCATGTATTGGTGAAGATATAAGAACTGCTTGAAATTTTGCGATAACAGATGCCTGTATAAAATTTGAGATTTATTCAAAACACCGTTTTGTGGTTATTAATTATTAAAGTTTCCAATTAATACGGCCTCTTATGCGGAAAATAAAAATTTCTGTAAATATAGTCGAACGTATAAAATTTTGTTGAAATTTTGTTGAAATGTTGAAAATTTACTATTAAAGCAGATATAAGACGATGGTAAAAATTTAATGACCATTGACTAAAATTGTTTGTCATTAATTTATTTAAACAATACAATATTTATTCATAAAATCAAATACAATATAATCATTTTCTATGGCTATTACTTCAACTATTTAAGGCATTGGAATATTAATTGAAAATTCATTGCGATAAATATAACGAATTATAGAAAGGGTCATAAACTTGTGTTTTGACTATACGTGCAGAATATCATTAATGAAAACATGTGACTTTTGGGCAGTGTCTCTCTGGTGGGCACGATCTCTCTGCTCTCAGCCTCCACGTTTCCTCCACCGCCCAAATACGGCAATTAATTAGAATACTCGATAATGGGTTTTGATGTGGATGCGGAGAGTCTAGTGAAGGTGCTGCTACGTCTCGACTCCGTCCTCATGTAGACACTCTTTTGATAACAAGGTAGTTGATGTTTCCTGATCGTCCAAAAGTTTCCCTCATCCTACTGTGACAATCATTATTCCATTTGAATAAGTACTCACAAAGTCTTCACACAATTCTCGACAACAGGGGGAAATACTGGAAGCTGAATTGGTGAAGTGCGTCTGATAATTTACAGCAGAGATGGGCAACCTCAGCTCTCGGAGCTACTCCAGCTCCCGACCTCGATTAGGGAAAATTGTGGCAGCCATAAAGTTTATGGCTGTACCCCCTTCAGGCCCATGATGCCCGGCGCGTAGGCAAGAGTAGTAGGGATATTTGGCAGAAACTTGGTGGTGGGAAAAGTGAGATAGAGAAATTTTCTACTTTTCTAATAGAAATATTTTTTCAATTGTGTTTTTTTTTGTTGTTATGCTTTTGATTGGTTATTGATTGCTTTTAATCGACTTTATAAATGAAAATTTCGTACCTTTCATACATTTCTTGAGATGGAAATATTGTTTGGAAAACGGTTATTCAATATTATCACGTTGTTAATAAATCTGACTTGACATTCATTTTCAACCTTTTCATTTCTATATTTCCTGCTCTCGGTGCCAAATTGAAATTCACAAATTTCTCACAATCAAAAAAATTATCGGCGTCTTTTAATCGTCAATTGACGATTAAATTTTTCTTTCTCAAGTTCATGAGCATCCCACTTTCATTTCCACCGATGAATGTTGAATCTAAACCATCACATTTTAATTCCATTTTCTTTTAATCGAAAAGAAACTGTCCAACACGTGCACAAAAATTCAAACCATTTAGCCTTTGCATTTCATTGTGATATGATTGCTACTTGTAATACTTGAGCAAAATTTTCGCGTCTTGAAGGATTTTCATTAGGTGCGAGCCTAGTTTTCTGAAAATTGTAGGTTCGATTCTTTGTTGAATCGAATTTTTCAACAGGCACCTATGAGCAGGAGGTTGCTAATAGAGCAACCACCAGTACCGGCATGGTTTTTCCTGTGGTTTCCCAGGTTACTCCTATGTTCTATAAGAGAATGAATACGGTACAGTGTAGGATTCGCAGTCGAGTGGGATAGGGCCAAT
>NW_011887807.1:405278-406243 GCF_000806365.1 Fopius arisanus | reverse complement strand
ATGTCAATGTCTGACATGATATGTTTTATTATGACATTATTGGACAGATGACGTATATTGACATTTTTGGAAGACATTTTCAGCAGGGGTATTCGTCAGAATATGTCAAATTATGACATCAAAAATTAAACATAATTTCACTTAGGATTACATTTTTTTTGTATTTTATAACATAACATGACATTTTTTATCGAAATATTTTCAAAAATATGGCAAGTTCTTCAAATGTATGTTAAAATTCAAAATATTTGTTTTTTTTTTAGATATTTTTCGAATGGCTCGGTAACTTCTTGATAGAATCTCCTCATGAAATTTCCACCAGAAAAGTCGATCTGTCTATTTAACAATTTTTTAATGGCCCTTTATTTTTTATGTTCACAGGGTCAATTTTGTCTCGCGTTCATTCACAGTCTTCAACTTTTAATCTACGATTGTGATTATCCAAGATGGTCACTAATTCTTATTCTGCCAAACGTGGCCTTCTTCTACTTTCTGTTTTCAGACTTCTATAAGAAAGCATATGTGCCAGAAAAATCAAAGAAAAACCAGAAGATGAATGGCACAAATGGTCAGCTGAATGGAAATGCTAATAATGTGAAACCTCATAAGAACACTGAAGAAGATTCAGAGCTGTCCTTCAACGGTTGTGTACAAAACGGCAAAGAAAAATATTTATGAAAGCGGCGAGTGACGACATAAATGGAAAGACCGTCGAAAATAACAAATAACAACAACTTATATAGGTATTAACGAAAATTGGTCAATCGTGTATGTCGATAATGCATTTCCCTAGGTTATCAACTGAAGGAAATGTCACTAGTAGAACGCAGAGGCATAGATAAATGCCAATTGAAGAAAATGAATGAATGAAAAAGAAATTGCTCAGTAAAGGTTTAGTAGCTAATGATCCCAAACGTTCCGATCTCCTGGCCGTATAATATAAAGTTTAGTTACCAAAATGTCAT
>NW_011887807.1:402033-404308 GCF_000806365.1 Fopius arisanus | reverse complement strand
ATGAATATTTCTTCATATAATGTTATGAAATTATTTTGTACAATATCATGACCTTAATTATATCCTTTAATAAAATATAAAAAGTTCTTCCTTATATCGTTTAATTTTACGCATTCATCCATTTAATGCAAACATGTGAGCAAATATATTTGGTAACACGTATAGTAATAATAAATAACAAACAATGTGTATGTCTTTTGCTGGTGGGTTTTCATTTGGAATCTCCATAAAAGGAATATATGAATTCCCTGTGTCCAGTAACCAAATATTTTTCATAATAATCAACATTGTCTGAAAACTACACCACTGACATGCATCACTTTTGTTTCTTTAACTTTGAACTAGGAATGGTTCATCTTCAATATGTTCTTAACGATGAACTAATCTCTGAAATTTCAGCCCACAACAGAATATCAACACATGTTTCTTTTATCTCACAGTTCATTGGATTTTATTGCTGTTACTCATGTCTGCTTTTTCATAATTTTCTCCTTCTTGTACGCTTTTCGATAGAAATCACTGAAAAGATAGAGGAAAATGATGACATTTGTCACAAAGAAGTAGGTGAGAGCCTTTGGCAGTGGGCAATCCATCGCGAGAATCCACATGAGGTAGACCAGCATCAGACAAAATTGAACCTAGAGAGAAAGTTGGAGATCAGTAAAACGTCTTGAAGAATTTTCGAATAGTAGAATGCCCAAATTACAAATAATTTTTTTTCGAGTTTGAAGAAGAAAAATAGTCCGCCATATAACCTGGCAACGGCCTCACATCTGTTTTCATTTTTACATTCATCAATTCGATTTCGTATTTTCTTAATCGTCAGTAGAGAGAACTGATGAAAACCGAAGCCCATTCTGCCTTTGTCGTTATTTTTTGGGTGTTTGTTTATGACACCGAAAAAAAAAATTTCGCTTTCTAAAAAGACAAAATTTTTGGACAAAGTGGACAAAATTTTTTGGACTTGAAAAACATTCTCTTTCAGATAAAAATTTCCCCACGGGGAAGTCTAATTATTTTCATTCAAAAGTTTAGCAATAATATATGAATACACAACTTTTGAACTAAAGTAAAAGAATTTGAATAATTGACTGAAAATCAAAATCTCTATTGACACCTACCTCATTATTAACAATACAATCAATTTGCTTTTCGCCAATTAGTATGAGCAAGAGATTGAGTCAAGTTTTCAGACCATAAACGAATTAATTTCAGACGATTAAATATTTAATAACAGAATATCTTAACGATTCTTCTGAATCTTTTTTTTTTCTTAAACGGAATCGAGTATTTGAAGTATTATCCTAGAATCGTTAATGTTCTCTACCCGAGATTAAATTTTTTTGAAGAAATCAATTATTTATTCATTTGCCTAAAAGTATAGTGTCTTCAGAAAGTCAAATCATCAGGCGGAAATATCGCGACATTTTTTGGCAGAATGGATATATTTTCGGCAGAACTCTTTCTGATTCGTTATCTCAGTATAGTTTCTTGTATAGGATGAATAAATAAATAAATAAATAAATATACCAAACATTTGACGAGAATATTCAACCTTGAAAGCCCTAATTATCTCGTATGACCTGTCATACGAGAAATTTTTCGAAACATATTAAACTTGACGTATTTTGTTGGAATTCTCTATCAGACGGTCAATCTCTGATAGGGAATTTCAACAAAGTAACATTCTTGATGACTTTCACATGACACTCAAGAAATACAAATGAAGTATAGATAATCCCCAGCCATAATATTGGTATTTATAAAACTTTCTAAATTATTTGAATTTAATTACCAGTTGGATCCAAGTCATGTATTTCTTCCACCACAGGTACTTTCTGTATTGCGGACCCAGAGCAGCGATCAAGTAATAACTGTACATGACAATATGGACAGAGGCATTGAGAAAACCAATGAGAAGTCCTTGCTCGCCAGGAAGAAGTTTTAAATAACACCACGAAAAGAATGCTGTTATCGTGTGATGGTAGACGTGAAGAAATGTCACCTGATTTTGTTTCTTCCTTAGGACAAAAAAGACCTGTAAACAAGCAGGCAACATCAGTTATGCGACTGTAGACGAGGTATTAAAATTCATGGGTATATTTTTTTTGCTATCAATAAAATGACCAATGTGGATTCCGAAT
The DNA here is from genome assembly GCF_000806365.1 of Fopius arisanus. Classification (NCBI taxonomy): domain Eukaryota; kingdom Metazoa; phylum Arthropoda; class Insecta; order Hymenoptera; family Braconidae; genus Fopius; species Fopius arisanus. The sequence continues at coordinate 402,164 of NW_011887807.1, read as the reverse complement.
GATTTTTCCACTATATCTTCGCCTATTAGATTAGATCTACTAAGAATGTTGAATGTTGTATCTATTAAAAATGCATTCCACAAAAATTTTAGATAAAACGAATTCCTTCTTGTCAATTCTGAGATATTCCA
>NW_011887807.1:398123-400043 GCF_000806365.1 Fopius arisanus | reverse complement strand
TAAAGTTTTACCACTTCCCGCCCATCGTTTATATTAAACTACCCCACTACACACTCAATTACGTTAACAAATACTCTACACTTATTATCTTCATTCCGTACAAACAAGCACGTCAGTTTTTCCCTTTTGTGCATATTGATTATTACGTATATGAAATTTAAATAATTCATTGAAGTACTTCCGGCGATGACCAGTGAAAAGTTCCCGCGAGAACTTCCAACAACTTTAGTTAGAAATAAAATAAAATAATATTGTGAATATACATCTAATATAGTCAAAATGTTTGAGCGACTGCGAATAGATTTCAATTAAAATAAATATTAATAAGAGCGGTAAAATTTCCACAAATTTCCAAAATGCACCGGAAGTCAATTGCAATTGAACATTTTTATTATTTTTAATCATTTTCACAATTAGAAACATTCCTATTGCATGTAATTGTCAAATAATTGGTGTTTTTAAAAAGGGTGAAATTTTTAGTGATAAGACAAACAGTGAGTAATAGCGATAAGTTTGTATCGTCAAATGTGACATTGAGCAAAGGAAAAACTGGTTAAAATAAACCACACGAACGTAAGACTTAATTTTGACTTCATTTTCATATTTCGCATAGAAGTGTGAATTATGAAAATGGGAATTCTTGTATAATGAGGTTAATTGCGATGTTAGTGACTTCTTACCGTATCCAACAATTCTATTATTTTTGAAAAGAAATACCACCAGGCGGCTGTAGTCAACTGTAATAATAAACAAATAGTTATTAATTATTGAATTTTTTTTTGTTAATTCATTGATTAATCAATTATTTGTAAGTCTTTACCATTGTCTGATGATTTTTATCACTTATTGCACTAGAAGAACATACTTTCGTGAATATCAAATTCAAGAAATCTGCTTTAACTGCCTGAAATAATAAAATTAATAAATTTACTTCTCAGTTACGAAGAGAAATACATAATTAAAATGAAATTTTACCAATGATGCAAGCCAAATGCTAAATAAAACTTGGATTCCGTTATACATAATGAGTACATTGGTTAGTTGGAATGGCGGTCTCGACTCCATCATTTTCGGTCCAATTTTTAGGACAAATAAGAGGTAGAAACCGAGAATGAGTAGAACAGGTCCGGGAGAGCTCATAAGTGGCCACTCATCCACCATTGGATCTATGGATAAAAAATGCGTTAGAATTTATTTTCCAATTCAAATTTTCCATTAAAGTCTTCGAGAAAGTAACCGATCTACATCGCGATTTCCACAAAAGTGTTTAAACCTTTATTTTTATGTGATAAAATTATCACCAGAATTAATGATTGAAATGAGATATTTTTTATTCTTGCACACACTAAAAAAAAATTTATTATTATCTTTTATAAAAACAATTTTTACGACCATTGACTTTATTTTTTCCTGATGTTAATGAATGTTCTCTATGCTAATTATATGGGGTCCTGCATTCATTAGAGCATTGAAATTTTCCAAAGGGAATGCAACAACAATTGTATGAATACTGATTGAGGTTTTGAATTCGCTAAATTTAATTATACCGCAAATTCTTTATGTGTGCTGTTTGTAAGTGCATGCAGTAGCATGAACAGATTTGAATATCTTAACATGATAGACCCGTGTAATATGTAAAATATAAACAAGTGAGATTCACTAATGGTGGTCAAAGGTTTGCGTTCAATGCCCGATGTCTTATTGTAAGTAATACATGTATATTGAGCGTGAAGTCGCTGGCAAGGGTTTTTCACAGCGATTACAGTTTACCTTTTGTGGACTCCAGAATTTCATTGTAATTGCTGACGACAAGTTTCATAAAACTCGCCATGACTCTGATGTAATAGGATCCTTACCAGAAAATATATTCTAGAACACAACAGAACGCATAAGAATAATCACCAAAAGACTTTCAATTTT
>NW_011887807.1:394215-395618 GCF_000806365.1 Fopius arisanus | reverse complement strand
CCATTCGGGAGCCAATGATCAAGGAAATTGATAGAACAGAAACAAAAATATATGATATTAACAATCTTATTTCACGCGATAGAATGACATAAAATAGTATAGGAAACTTGCGAATTATGATTTTTTTTTTTGACTGGGATTGCACAACTTGCTTTGGGTGTGGATTATACGAATTAGCTGAGCGAAGGAGAAGTCATACGCAAATCTTGCGTAATATACTATTCTTTCGCCCTTATTGATTGAAAACCGGAAATATGTAAAGATTCTGGAATGTATTTGCCTGAGTAAGATACGTCAATGGTGTGTTTGTCAGGAATAAAGTTGCGCGACTTCTCGTGGACGAAGGTGTAGACTGTCAAATTATTTGAGACTGAAGACATTAACATATACGGTATTATTCTGACTATCTTAAAATTAGGAGGAAAGCATTATTTTACCGACAATTTTACAGGATATCATTTATGAAGGCTACAGTACTCTTTTCAACGAAATATTTTTCCAAGGACATTTCTGGCTGGAAAGAAGACAATTATTTGGAAAAGAAATTGAAATTGTTTAAGTCATTTATGAAATATTTGCTAAAATATATGAATACACAAAATAAATATCTCAAGAATCGCTAGAATAATTGTGTCCATCTATAATACCAACTTTTTATTTTCTTCATGGTAGATGTATCCGAAATTTCAATGCGTAATCTTTTTTAGTTCTTCAGGTATAGGGTAAGCAAGATTTTTCATTACAAAACGAAAAATGGCAAGATGTTCAAAGTTTGTTCGAATGGACATATATGTTCTGATTGATTTATAGAGAGCTCATGGAGATTAATATTCTATAGTAAAAGATAAATGCAATTGGCTCAGTCGATTGTGAGATATTTAAGAAAATTATTTGAAAAAGTTATCATATGTTATGAATTACTGAACAAATTATTATTTATGCAAAATTTTTTCAGAAATTGTCGTCAAAAACGCAATTTGACCTAAAATATCCTGGACTATTTAAAATCAAAATGAAAGAATCGCTGGAATACACGATTCTCACTGAGAATGAAAAAATAATTTAAATAAACAGACTTTCAGATGACATTATTCAATTTTGAATTCAATTCAATTCAAAACTTTAATATTCATAGAATATTTATTCATTCATAAATTTAATAGCTTTAGAGATAGTAATAAAGTTTGAACATTAACAGGTTTTTATGAATTTCGCGAGAAGAATAATGGTGAACTTGTATACTCGAATGGCTGGGATACAGGTTTAAAAGAATTTTCTTTTCTCAACTAACGGTACCGATCGAAAGTCATTTGGGTCCACCAAAAATGGTTTCACGGATCAAATTTCTCTGTGTTAGAGCTGAGAACTGTACGGCCATTCAGAGGCTGGATCTATAGATATTA
>NW_011887807.1:390202-391870 GCF_000806365.1 Fopius arisanus | reverse complement strand
TGACAATCGAATCTGCATTTCCTTCTACGCCGCAAAGGAAAATGGTCTTCTAACCACGGAAGGTAAAATAATAGTAAATTCCGTCACTTTAGGCCGTTAAGAATTTTTCTGGTCAGTGATAAACAGTATTTTTTATCATTTAGTCTGTAGACAGGGTTCGATTAGCCACCCCTACATATTTATATACACATTTATCAAAAACAATTTTTTATACAATTAAAATGGTCGCAACATCAACAACTGATATAGTGATATGATTATATCTCTATATATATACATAATCATATATAATTTTCCAGAAACTATCGATTTGTACTTTGTAGCGTTCACATTATATGATCATTTGTTAAGTAATAAAATTAATCATTCTGCGGGATTCTGTCATGTATTTTTCTGGTTTTTCATCTAACCATTCTATTTCAACGTTACTCGTTCCACTTCCTAGTGAACACTCACTCAAATAGCGTTGTAGATTTTAGGGTCAGTTCTGTAAGCTATTATGCATTTATTGAAGTAACAAATAACCCGCGGAGCCATTCCGATTTATGAAGAAGTGAGAATAACAACAAGATTACATTTCTGACATGGTATCCTCATTTTTAACATACATCTTTGCTAGTAAACGTTTTGTTATCCTCATGTCTTTTATACTTCACTTTTTCAGATAGAGCTGAGAATATTCTGGGGAAATTTATAACTTATAATTTAGGTAATTTATCGTCGGAAACGTTAGCTGTTTTACTTTCCAGGTGGATCTCGACTTGAACTCCTTTCTTCTTCGCTGTAAAGATGACGTTGCGGGTGACTCCATCTTTATCGGTATCTTCATTTCTGCTTCCATCGATCAATATCGTTCATGTAAAGTACTTGACTGCTCTTGATTTACTCATGTAGCCACATAAAATTAAAGGAATTTGAAAAATATGAATATACGGAATTGCAGATAGTATATTTCATCACTAGGCGGCTAGGAACTTTTCGGACGGTTATCATAACATTCATTGATGGCGATGAAAGATCGGGAAAAATTAGATGTTCGTCAGGACAGCTTTCTTCCACCGAACGCCGAACAATATTTCTAGTCATTCAGTCTGTATAGACAGAGTTTGAAAACGCTCATCTTTGCTGGGACTGACAAGGAACACTAAGCAGGTGTCCCGCCTCCGATTTCGACGCGGCTGATGTATTAGTCCAGTTCTTGATTAGGATTTAGACCTTGACCCAACATCAATTCGGTTGTTGATGAAAAAATGTAACCTTTCCTTTTTTGCGCACGCAGCTTCATCCAAGACGCGCGATGCGCAGGGCGTTTAAATATACAGTGCAGAACGTACATTTAAACACATCGCGCATGGTGAGTTTGGATTGAGCTGTGTGCGGAAAAAAGGGGCTTAAGGCTTTTCGTATAGGCAAACAAGCAGAAGGCCGGGAGTCTATGACACCGAGGATGTGACAGTGAGCAAGTCCTTGAATAATTTTTTCCAATCTTTCATCGCCATCAATGAATTGATGATATGTCCCCGAACGGCTAAAGAAAGTGCTTATACCTTTGTATAATTTCTCTTATTTTATGATTTAATTCTTAAAAAATTTGCTATGATGAGGTATGTGACTTGGAATTGATTGAGATAGAGGGCATAAAAAGGCATTTCTTTTTGCGAGAAGACT
>NW_011887807.1:385057-388247 GCF_000806365.1 Fopius arisanus | reverse complement strand
TTTGATATCAAATAAATGGTATTTTGTTTAAATATAAAAAGGTCGTAGAGAACTTACTCTCTTCATGGAATACGTAAGTAGAATGAGTATCAATGGATTGATGAGTAATTTCTTCAATAACGCAATAATTTTTTGATAATCTTCAGAATTACTTATCGAGAATCCATGTAAATTTAACTTAATCAACCCCCTCATATCGTCGATCATACTGTAGATTTTTCTGTGGTTTTACATGAATCAAGATAGCTTTTCTAATGTTCGGAGATTTTTTAACTCATTCTGTGAGCCGCTATGTGTTGTTTTAAGTTTTGTCCTCAAATGCCTGCAAATTCCGTGAAAAGCAATAGCAACAATTGACACTTTTCATAAAAAAATAGACAAGATTTAATTTCGTTTATCTATTGATTTCTTTATAAAAACTCAAACTACTCAGTGTCGAGGCTATCCTTGTCTTTCCAAAAAAAATTTAGTAAATATATTGGACGAAAGAACAGGTGAGAGTGTCAAAATGGTAAACTGGAATTTTCCCATATTCTATGAAAGAATTCGTAGCTTGATACTATATTATATATACTCACGGAAAATAACTATTTATTTGAGGGAAGTTTTTCAGCAGTGAATCATCTTGGAATCGCAAGGAGATTAGCGTAGCCTGATTGGCTTTGAGTAATCCTATCTTAGAACAAAAACGGAATTGCATTACATCATTTAATTTATTTGGAAAAAAGCCACAAATTTACTTACGTCTAGTAAGTATTCTTCGCGGTAGGTTTTTTTTCTCAGTGTACATGTGTACTCTCAACTTCCCATTGAAGTGATTAAAGTAAGTCCGTACAGAATCATGGCTTGGTGCAGTCCATATTCTGCTGATTCACAGGTTTCCGTAAAGAAAGAAAATCTTACATTATAGGATTAAACTAAGTGGATGTATCATTAAATGTAACTTGTCAATAAATGTGGGACTTATGAAGAACTCTGGTGAAATGAAAAATAGGTCAAGAAGGTAGCGTGGATGATATACCGTCACCGACTGACCGAAATCGAAATCTGTACTTGGCCGGAGGGCAAATTTTTTATTCATCCTTTTTAAGAGAGTGGACGTATCTAACGGCAGTTGAATTTGGGCTCATTTGTAGTGACCAAGTTAAACTTGCTGGGCTGTAGCTTACGAATATTCGAGAATGGATTGATTTTTAAATATTTGAGATGTAGGACAATTCAACTCATTGCATAATATTAGCAAAAGTGATCTAATAATTCGTGTTCAATAATGAAGAGATAAATATGAATGAAAATATCATCTAAATGCGGCTGTATTATGAGGGCACAGATCGTAATAATAGGAACTGAATTTTTGATTAAATATTCATGTCTTGCAGAAATTTCATTATCTGTAGAAAAAATAGAATTATTAACTTAAATTTTCAGTAAATTTTTCCAACATTTAACAATGCATCAACCACTTTCATTTGGAATTTTAAATATTTTTTGCTCACAATACGGATATTATTGACTCTAGTAATAAGCTGAGCATTAAGAGTGACATGATAATTAATACGTGAAGAGTATTTCTGAAGATATATATTGATTTTAATTATCATTAAAGTCACTTTCCAATGATTCAGAATTTTCGTTCTATTACACAAAGCAGAATAAAAGTTGATGGGCAACATTCCAGATGAACATCAGATTTCTCTTAAAATATCACATAAGAAAAGTAGTGATAGTTCAACCTTTACGGTAGATTTTCACATTTTTAAAAATTGTTGAATAGAAAGCTTCAAAAAACCTAATTATTTTCGGGACGTTTTACGTGAAAATAAACATTTGCATTAGAATTTAACTTTTAAATCTGATTTTTTATGATTTTTACACATGGGACAAACCATATTAACTGGTGAGGTTTCAATCCTTACGGTTTTTTATTTGTTTGCAAATTAAATATAAATAAACGAAGAAATTAAAAATGTGAAGAATTTAAAAAATATAACAATTTTATAATGAATCATCGACGATATTTTTAGAGTTAAAAAACATCAGTTTTTATCACAAGGACGTGATTATTGAAAAAAAAAACTTTTTTGAATTGCCATCAAAATTTTATTACTTAGAATATTATATTTGCCGCTGATCTTGGAATGTTACGTCACGTTTTCCATTAAATAGTTGATAGTAATTATCAAATGAATAGTGCAAAATTATGAGTATTAATTTATCTGGTTTGAAGCCTATCTTTCGGAAAGAACTTGGGATCGGAGTACAGTGAATTGCTAAAATAATATAGGAATAGAAAAATTTAATTCACCACACCAATTTTATTCGTTATTAAAGTAAAATTCATCTGATAAAACAAGTTTCCTCTTATTATTCTACGACTCAGATTTCGATCACAGATTTTCAATTTTGCTCTTTCATCACTTTAGTTGGTATACTGTATTAAAAATCTTAAATTTTCTTTTGGATTTTTCATTTTTGTGTATAAAGGAAAACAGAATTTAATAAGAAAAAAAAATCAACTCTTTCAATTTTTCCGCAGTTTTCCTTGATGCAATCCAAGTTCCGGGAATTTTTGGTGATCGATGATGTCCACGACCAATCAAATCTTTAGCTCAAACAATTAAATGTCTTAAAATTAAATCACCTTAATTCCTGATCAATAATAAATTATGTCACGCAATTTCATTTAACTTTATCAAATCGCCGAATTGAAAACATGAAGGAAACCGCAAAAATGGGAATTTGAAACTGTTCGTACTAAGGGATCCTACCCTGACTACTACAATTGAGGAAGACTGCCTACACCGGACTCAGCGTGACCAGGTGGCGAAAACTGAAATTCTGTGAAGTTGGTCCAATTTTACTGAGAACGTACGAAAATTCTTTCAAGGCGATGAAACTCCCTGAGACATTGAATAATAATAAAAATTAAAAACGGTATATTTTTTCATGTAAATTCACCTCTTATAATGACAATTCACATCGGCAATTCAAATTTTCGAAACTGTAATTCATCTTTTTGAAATTATAATTTACGTTTTCAGTATGAATAATTTAATACGGAGAGAAATATATTCAATAATTAATTATTTTTAGTAATTCGAAATGCAATCTGGTTGAGGGAAATTATGGGTTCACCAAGTATTATGACCAAATAATTGGCTAAAATAGGTGGTAAAATTTCAAACAATGT
>NW_011887807.1:380916-383547 GCF_000806365.1 Fopius arisanus | reverse complement strand
TTTGATATGCATAGCGCCAAAAAAAGCTGACAAAAAACGTTACATGCTTTTTTTTAAAAGGGATTGTTAAGCAAATAGATTCGATCAATTGGTTGTACTTTTACCAAATTGAACTTCTCACCAGTGCATTCTTACAAATCCAGAGGTAGGAGAAGTAGGCTGAGCTATTCCTTCTAAATTTCGTGTTACTTTTAGAGTCTCGTGCACGCTAAAGAATCAGAACATCTGGATAATTATGCGCATGGGACGAAATTATGATAAAGGTTTCTGGTTGGTCCTTTTCGATTATTCAACCATTGGAGCTATTCGGCGTACCTTTGCTTTATTTTTGCGACTATTATATGGGGCACACTATCTGCGTACATATTGACAGTCTTCGGGTGTCCATTCATTTTTAGTTAAGATTAACAATAAAATTTAAAAAATGAATTTAATAAATAATGTAGTTAAAATTTGGTAATAGACTAGAATACTGGCTGCTATTTTCAACTTTGTCGGTTTCATGATTTTTTTCTATTTGAGGTATAACCTGCAGTAAATAAATATTCTTCGTCTAGGAGCTAAATAGTTGTTAATGAATCGAATATCTTTAAGTCATCTCACATATTTTTGTGCATGCTCATGTAGCTTTTCTGTCTAAAAGCAGTTTATTTTAATTTAAATAAAGTATTATTTGGAGTTTATTCACAATAAATTCAACGTGTAGTGAAGCATTTTTTTCAGAAAGTATGAAGCTTTACCAGCACTTAGCGCAACCCAGGATTCGTGACAGAGACACGAACTCGTATGAACCCAACCAAAGATCAACTTGGATCGGTCTACTCCCTCTAGGTACATACCTAATTGTGTCCGACTAAATTTTTTCCCCTTTCTTTTGTTTTTACTAGCTATCAAAGTGAATAATAGCTCAGAAAAATTTAGAAGTTAGATGTACTAGCTATACTTACCTATTACCTAAAATATAATTTGGTAATAATGTTTTTCGTCGATAATCTTCGATAATTATCATGTCGCTCGTGTATTGGCAGTCTCTGGATATATACTATATAAGATATACGTAATATACGATATATATAAGATATATACTATGCACATATATATAGTATTAATATTATAGTATAAATATTTTACATTGTAGAAATAGATCGCTGACGAACAACGTTACCCTTTTCTTTTCATGGGGGCATCACATTTGGCCCTTGTGAATTAGAATGCTTACGATATTTCAAATTCTTTAACTGAAAACTTAAGGTTTGACCGTTTGACTCACATGCAAAATTGTCTTCTTATCTTATATATATGACATAATTCCCGTGCCATTGACTACATAACATCTGCAATTTCGCAAAACATTTCAAACAATTATTATTATGTCGGTAGAGACAACGACACACTGATAAACAAGTGGGGACTTGCATTATAAAGAACTGCGTATAGCTAGTGTTGCTAAAAAATTAACAACATGCTTCCGAACGGCTTGTAGTTTCTCAAATTTTATTGTTTCCACCTTTTTTCCTTTATAATATTTATTCGAATACATGGAAATGTGTCTAAATTGTGTTTATATTCAATTAAATATTTTTCATCTGATCATGTGATAAAGTGCTCAATTGAATATCTAATTATAATGCAATCAGGTGAAGTTGGTTCGTTATGAAATTGTTTCATTCATACTATCACTGATAGCTCCATTATTTACGCGCGATACTGCGCACTCCGTGCGTCGAATTCGTATTTCGACTTCGGATTCGAATTGACCAATAGGTAATCAATTTTACGAATTTCGACTCAGGTGAACTTCATTTACGTATCTCTGCGTTCATGATAAGGAAAACATGTCGAAAGGTAATTAATTTTTCGTACTATTAATAATCCTCCCTCTTAGCCCACCCCTAATAGGGGCGACAAGGCATCAACGGAAAATAGAGGGAGGCTAGTGTTATCCGATATCAAAGTCAATTTCACTGTTCTAAAAATTGGAAAATAGTAGGGTTAGTTCCATCATCTTTTGACTTGAACAAGAATGCTTTGAGAAAAAAAAATGAACAGTCATTTCATTGATATTCCTCATAATATTTTCAGTTGATTACAAAGAAGATAAAAAAAATCTTATATGGAATATGCTATAACTTCACTGCAAATGATTGATTGATTATAATGGATTAATATCAATTTTTTAAGCGATCATTAATTCCTTCTGAATAATAATTACTTAAGTTAAATGTTTCTCATACTCATAACTCTTAATTTTATTTTCTTCGTTATTAAAATTGAATTTATCACAATGTCCTACAGTTCCAGTATGCCAGTATACGTCCATTTCAAGAACATTACTCAAAAATTATTATTGTGTATACAAAAAATCGTAAAGACTCTAATTTTCGTCAATATGCCTAACAATTTTCGAATGTCGTAGTAGATTATTTTACTTGTGTTTCTTGCATTATTAATGATTAATACTAAACTACAAGTGCAGTAAAAATTACTTCCTGATAGTTGGACTTTCGAGTCACATATTCTCCAAAAATTAAAGTATCGCAGTGCATAATTATTAAACATCAATTGACTTTTGATGTAATGTACATAACTAGACGTCCCGGGTAAAAAAAATTGTAATCTGAATATTTTTTT
>NW_011887807.1:363657-378011 GCF_000806365.1 Fopius arisanus | reverse complement strand
CCAAGCTTCAACGATGTTGCCAAATAATGACTGTACATAATGACGTGGACAAAAGAATTTATCAAACCTATGAAAAAAAAAATGGTATAAATTAATGAAGTCGTTTGATTAATCCATTTCCATTGCTTGAGAGGACAATAGTAAATGATATTGACCTAAAAATGTAACGTGGCCGCCTGGTAGATACTTGACACCACCCCAGGCACCCATTACCATTCCCGTGTGATGATAAACATGAAGAAATGATACTTGATTTTGTTTCTTCCTAAGAACAAAAAACACTGTGTCGAGTAGATCTACTATTTTTACCATGAAATATAACCATACTGATGCTGCTATCTGAAACGATAAATTAGTAAATTAAAGGATATGGATTGCATTATTCAGATTGTGTTTCGATGCATTTGAAAACTTGGTGACATGATTCGTCCATTATTTAAAATTGTAATGATTGAATTATAAATGATAATCAATTCATCGTACCGCTATTGCGTCTGGATTATCTGTGTAATCAACGGGTTCACACACAAAACTATAACTTTTTAGCCACGCTAACGTCAATGCCTGAAAAATATACAAACACTTGTTTCTTTATTTCAATAATGTTGAAGAATCTTGCTGATAAATTATGAAAATTTTTAAGTTACCCGATACACGAGGTAGGCACTGGCAAGAATCTGCACAACATTGTACACTTGTAAAATTCTGTCTAAGTTGAATGGTTTTCTGTTGGCCATAAGTCTTGGACCAAGAGTGAACACAAAGTATAGGTAAAATCCAAGAATAGCGAGACCAGGCCATGGTGTCGCTATCAGGAACCAGTCTTTCGTTCTGGGATCTATGCAATTGAAAAATTTCACTAAATGCCATTTTTCTATCGAGTGGATTCATTTTCTGGTAACCTTGACTTACCTGAAACTTCGTCATTGATGTAATGATACAATCGTAAAAGCGATTTAATAATGGTCGCCATGCTCTTCTCACTGAATTAACCACTATTTTAAAACTCACTCCTGTATATCTAGGTAATGTCATATAATTACTGAACCAATTTTAAAACAAATCTAATTTTAATATTTCGTTTACTGCAGTTATAGTTTCACATGGGTTATGTGTTGTATACTATGCTATTTACTGATGGATCACTTGAAGAGAAATAAATATGTTTGAAAATCGAGGGGAAAAAAACGGAAGTTCCACCAACCCACCCATCCACAGCTGAGCACCGATTTGGACTGATCAGAAGTTTTTACCGCCGTTAAAAAGTATAACCATTGTATTATAATTATCGGATTGTATTCATGTATGTGTGTTCATTGGGACTAGCTGAACGTTCGGAAAAGAAAAATGAGGGACAGAAGTCGAAGTCATCGACAACACAGGGAGCACGAGTTTAACAAGCAACGGCCTGACTAGCGTCCGGTGTAATAATTAATACAAGGAGGAAGGTATGTATCTGGTTTATATTTGAATGGGCTTTAAAATGACTGATATTCTGTACAAGTGTGAGTTCTTTTACCTTGACTTTTTATTACTTTGCAAATTTCAAACTTCACTTTGTATCTTCTTAATTCACACCGTGGAAACAAGCTTTTTCAAAAGCGCATCTTTACTTGGGTGAAGAAACTCATACTCGGAAATGTCCGAAAAAACGCAGCAACGTGGCTTGCACTGAGAGGAAAAATTTTAGTCAAAAGATCTCAATTAAGTATACGTGCCAATGCAAAAGATTTTAATCTAGAAGTTATAGCTTATACATTCAAGTCTTTTGCATTTGAGAAAAAAAATGATGAGTAAATTCACTCAGATACATCCAGATTTGAAAAATGATATTGGTATTATGAATTAATAATTACCATTTTGGGAACAAGTGCACGATATTGGGACACCAGTTTTTCTTTTCTTAGAGTAAGGTATGATTTTCTTGTTAATTTTCGAATCAGGAGTTGCTTGATATAAGTAGAAACGTGCTTCTGAAGAAACTTCTCGTCTTTCGGATAAGTACTAAATCCCTTAACTAACGTTTTTTGCTCTCAGTACAAGATATCGTTTAAATAAAAATGTTTGAGTATGCGTTTCATGAAACAGAGATGCACTTCTATTGGTTGAAATTTGTATGGAAATAATAATCATTTTGCAACCATTTCATCAGGGTAAAAATCCGGTAGGTACACGGAGAGAAAAATACCGGAAAAATTACGGAACTTTCACGTATTCGTGGGGTGACCTTGCTTTTAGGAAAAAGTACTGGAGGTACCGTGAAATTGTCCTGAAAGTTTCGTAAAAATTCTTGCTCGTTACGAAAATTTTTACGAAACTTACAGTATTTTTCCCCGAAAACCTAGGTCACCCCACGAATACGTAAAAGTTCCGTAATTTTTCCGGTATTTTTCTTTCTGTGTATTACCTTCAAAACCTGATTTTTATTTTCTCATTAATTTCTGGAACATATTGGACCGATCCATTTTTTCTTGTAATTGTTTAAATGTAGTTATGCATGAACCATCAATTTTTGACTTCTGAACAGAATTTTGTGTTCTAAAAGATGGAGGCGAAATGGAAAAATGATAGGAGTCTATTTAGCTTGAAATAGTAATTTATGCTACAAGGACTGAAAAGTTTTTTTTAAAAATCCGCGCCTTCGGGGCAGATTGTAATAAAATATGTTGCTAAAATGTTACGCGGCCGACCAACCGAGTATTTTTATTTGTCATATGCTTACTTTGTGGATCTTTGAGGCCCATAATGTACACATTTACCCTCTCTTTTTTCCATCAGTATATGATCAAATTTTGTGCGATACATGAGCAAAAAAAGTACTTTCTTGGGAGTAATTATAACGGCTCGCTTTGTAACCGTCACATTCATGAAAAATAGTATTTTTCACGCCTAGGACGGTAAAGGTCAATCTGACGACTGCGGCTTGATAGTCCGAGCCGAAGACGAGGATTATAAAGCGCATGAATCAGAATCACTTTTTTCACCGTGGCTATGATGCTATTTTATGCCATGGTCGCCGAAAACGCGTTTTTATCCGAGCGAAGCAAGGTTAGAAACGCGTTTTACCGGCCGCCATGACATAAAGTACTTTTTCCAGACTGGCTCCTAAAAAACATCATTTTCGAGTTTCCCAGGCCCTGCGTCTCGAAGAATCTTGCTAAAGCCACGCTGTAGGAAACATATCAGTCACTCCTATACGTGCTTGCCGTCAATCTTGCATGTGGGGACGGATGATTTGTGTTCCACGGCTAGGCCTGAAAATAATTGTTTCCGAATGAATGCATTACAATCAGTCCATTTTTATTTTCTTCTGATTCCATTCGGCAATTATGTGGAATGGTCTGAAACGTGAAAATACGATGACAGTGATAGCTCATTTCTTCTTAAAACTAACAAATAAACGGAAAAATTCGTCTCCAAAATTCCTAAGTGTTATTTGATTTATATATTAGTTGATTTGTATAACTTCATACTAATTTTGGCCTCCAGACCAACCAGATCGGTCTAGTAGCTACTGAGGCCATTCATTTACTTACACTATTTTGGGCATATCGCATTTTGCTTTTGGATTACCAATTGCAAATTTAGATTTGAACTCCTTCAGAAATCGATTAATTCCACACTTTTTATCTTGCTAAAACGTTTGACTCCAGAAGCAGAATTGTCCAAGTTCAATTTTCGAATGAAAGAGGCTTCATTCCCGATATCATTTACATTTATGAAATGAGCGGGATTCTTCACATTTCTGCCAATCTGTTTTTTGCGAAGCCCATCACATACTGATTCCTTCGTTGTGAAATTAAAATTCCTATTTAAATATCAAATAATTCCTCTTGAAATATTTGAATATAAGTGGTATAATGTGTAGAATGCTAATTGGACTGTTGAAACAGAATACCACTTTCCTCTTATCTGGCTAGAACCTCCCGTTGCCAAGTTGACCTTCACCTTCGGCTAGCTGGTGCGGAATGGGCTTATGGATTATGGTTCGCTCAAATTGGAATTAAGGCCGAGGAGTTCGGGAAAATCAACTCAACACCAGAATAATATTAGGACAAGTCTATTAAAATGCTATTGAATGTTTTCACACCTTGGTGTTGTCCCGGGGGTTCAGTGCTGTTAACTAAACTTGAGGTAAAGAAGGACTGGTTCAAGTCTGACCGCGATCTACCGAATTTTAGAGCTTCAGAGAAGCTTCAGCCCGTTTGCTTGAAACACCAAGTGTCAGTTTTGGTACCACCAACGATAATGCCTTAATAAACAATTACCTGACGGAAAATTATTGTACTCAAGTCGTACCGTGGGATTGCTTACGAAGGTCCGGTCCCCTTACATACGTGGCATTGCCTCTGATTTCAACCCAGAGCCGTTAAAAATATCTCTAATTCCTCAACGTGAGGAAAATGTCCTCATGTCAGACGAGTAACATATTTCAAGTGCTGAAACTGTTAATTATTACGATCTAGTAAATTCACATTTAATTTATACTTAATGCTGCAGAATAGACCAATGATGTTGAAATTATGGAATCAGGAAAATAAAAAATAACTTTCAAACTAATAGCCACAAAGTGGGCTTAGAGTACATTCGGGCTTCAGCTTATCTGATGGGAGTAGCATGTGTTTATTTTCCATGCTCTTAATTTAAACAATAGTATGGGCTACATGCAAGCCCCATCACTCGCCTCGAAAATATATACACATACAGAAATCTTTAATACGTCAAATCATTATTTTGTTTATTTCAATGAATGAAATTCCAGATCATTTCTGTATTTCCTGAATATAGCAAAAAATGGAGAGAATATTTAAAAATCGCAAAAAAGCAGAAGCTCGTGAAAATGGATGGAATTAATTCAATTCAGGATGCGTAGAGGAATGCAAATAATTATTTCAATCGTGTAACTTATGCAATGGGAAATATTGTAAATAATGGTCAAGATCTAGAAGTATACTGAAGTCAGCTTAACTGTCTCCTTCGATTTTAGGGTTTTCTTCGATTTTAGGAGTGCCGCCAGCTGGTTACAGTTTACGCTGATTGTATTATATGTTTCAGCGAAACTGTTCTGCACTTTTTATTCATTCACCCGATGAAGAATTAGGGATGCGGCTGAAAAGCCTATTCGCTGAAAACAAAATCGAGGAGCTACCTTAGCGCTATCGGGTAGTGGTGCACGTAAAGGCTGAAGAAGGGTCGTCCCCAGCAACTCTGAAGCTTCTGGAACGGCAGAACGAGGGGATGGACTTCGAAGACTGGGTTGTTGTAAAAGGCAGGAAAAGTAAAAGAGCGTCGAGCGCCCACTACGCTACACTGATCGGCGACAAGACGTTGTAGTGCCTCAAAGCCTACAACTGTAAAGTTGCTCGAGAAGAACCGCAAGGATGAAAATCAAAGTAACGAGGAAATCAAGGGTACCCTTTAATAACTCACAGGACGTACGAGATAGTCCAAATTAATTTGCTTCACAGCAAAAGCGTCTCAGCTATCCACGGCAAGATGCTAGCTACGATGCAGACAGCCATAGCTCGCATTCAAGAACCATGGTTAGTGGATGGAGAGGCCTAAAGGGTTAGGGAAAGTTATTCCATGCGAACCCCAAGGAAAACAGGATAAGGGCTTGCGCCCTTATCAAAGGGATAGAAGCGACTTTCCTACCATAACTCAATACCGGTGTCTGGTGGTAGGCAGAATGAAAACCCATCTACAAGGAGACCGAGTCTTGGAGTGCATAATAGGGTCAACTTATTTGCCCTACGATTCCATAGAGCTTTCCCCGACATAAGAATTATGGTCTGAGGTATAATAAGTTCTGAAATTTCGTTCGATTTTAAGACATCAGAGAAATGACGTGACTTTTTCGTCTTTTTCGGTGACAGAACTCGAAAATTTACTTATTCCCCGAAAACGATGCTCGCTGGCCGATTACGTGAAATGTTCCATAATTTTTCTTGAATGATAACTGGCAAAAATACGGCGGAACTCTTGCCTCCTCAGAACTTTAGTTCCGGTGTTCACCATTAAATGGGGAGATGGTAGCGTTATAGGACGCGCTAATATGCAATAGTATATTGTACATCAATAATCAGTAATCAATAATCCCATATTGTACATAGAAGAGGGGAAGTTTTATATATCGAGCACCACCGTCCTTCATACGGTAATCATTTCTACATAGAAGAGGGAATGTTTTTATAGCATTTTTTTGACGTCAAAAGAGTCGGATAGGATTTGAAAATATGATGTTTTTCATGCTATTTTTCAATATGCCTGTAAATGGAACTTCGTGTTTTGCTGCCTGAACAGCGGGGGAAAAATGAACACTTTCTACAGTAGGGTGGAAAGTTGCTCCCAAGGGCGCAAAGTTTTGACTTTCCGAAGGACGGAAAGACTTGTTTAACCTCGTTGGTTCTCCAAGGATCCGCGGACATAACTTTGAATTACTGTGGCTGTGGCAATTCAGTGGGGTGCTGGTCATAAACACTCCCGCTGAACTTTTAACCCTAAAACGTACCCTTAAATACCTCACCGATCCGTTCCTTAGGGGTGCTGGCACTCGCAATCAGGCCGTACATCATGGTGAGAATGTGCAAACGGTGTTCCCATCAATCTACGCCGCATGATAATTTTTATTGTACATATGAAACCTCCAGTTGGCCCGGGAGAATACGAGATTTTTCGCGTGGCTTCTAATCAGTAATTTATTTTTTATTTCCTTTTTCTCCACCATTAGTGAAATCGCGGATTGGCTACGCCTCTCTCTATCTTTCGCAAAAACTGATACATGTCACATGTCATATCATTTGGAAGCGAATAAAATAAGATTTAAAATGTTTATAAATTCGTCGCCGCATATTCATCGAAGTAGGAATTATGGAAATTTATATTTATCCAATTGTTCGCCAGGTTTGTTACATCCATATGACTTTTGTTCCTGGATGTAATTATAACCACAAATTCAATCAAACCCATTATTTGAGTCACGTTATTTAAGGACGTTCTGCCGTTATTTTCTTATTTTTCCTATTTTTCTGAGATTTCTTAAAACCTATCGATCGGATTGGGATACGAAAATATAGCGCTTGTCCGTTACATCATGAGTTATCCTTTCACAAAGTTTCATCCCGATACACCAATTTTGATAACTTTTCACTAAAATTTATTGATTTTTTATTAAATTTTAGTGAAAAGTTACAAAAATTAGTGTATCGGGATGACACTTTATGCAAGAGTCAATCAGAATAACAGGCAAAATAATGAAATAGCAGCAAAACATCCTTAGAAGATCAAGTCATGAGTTTGGAAGCTTTACTACCTTTATTGATCTATCTCTATTATTTCATGAATCATAAATATTTGAACATTAATTTCTGTATTTCATATTGTATTGGGATTAGGTCCAAATGTGACATTATACATATTTCCCAATGAAATATAGGTCTTTATGGAATAGCTGGATGAGATTGAAAAATTTTCAATTTGAAAATGTAGAAATGTGGTAAGTAGGAAATTCAGGGAGCAGGTAAATTTACAAAATCTGTAAATTGATAAATTTAAATGTAATTAATCTATCTCTATTTTTTCACGAATTATAAATATTACAGAATATTGGAATATGGGTGTAAGTGAACAAATAAAACCGAAGACACAGTAAAATACTTTATAAAATATTCTTTATTAGCACGAGGAAGGCACGTCTTAACTGGAGGACCGTTGGCCAGAGACTAAAAACTATATCAAAGGGAAAAACTCTCTCAGGGAACAGAATAAACCGAAAAACAATTTTATGACTCAAAAGGACGCAGTCCTTTGTTGAAATTTCAGCTTATGTTTATGATTAAATCACTCTCCAATTCGGAGTACAACCGATCGTAAATTAGTCCCTTAGTAGAGCTGTTTTCCAGAATATTTAGGATGGAGTCAAGTGATTTTTGTAGGACAATGAAAGAGCTGTACTCAAATATTCCAACACAGAATATACTTTGTATTACACATTATATCAGGATAAGGTCAATTAAACTTTTTTTTGCATTGAACCCTATTAATTTCATAGTTAGTAGTCTATTTGAGTCATGAGTTACGAATTTACCAATCTTTTTCTACAAAATGTGTTTGACATGAAATGACTCAATTGGAAAGACAATTAGAATAAGTAAAATTATGTAATATATGGAATCAGCCCGTACCAGTCGGAAGATGGATGATGGATGAAGCGCCCACAAGACGCTTGTTACTTAAATATTCGTAAATCCGCATGTCAGTTTGTGTTGATTTGCAGAGGCTAATTGTACGATGAGTGTGTTTGGACAATAAGCTGAATAGAAGAAATCGATAAAAAATAGAAAACAGTGTCTCTAGTAATACTGTAAAGTCACAAGCTGAATAAACATGAACCTTGGATGAACCTTTCCTTCCTGTGAATAACCAAGAAGTTTCTCGAATACTGGACTCTGACTGGCTAAAATTGGAATGAAAAAAATAATCTCCCGAATACCCTTCGATCTTCGGACTTCATCGGATATATCCGATAGTTTTGAAGGTGTTAGCGTGCTATAGGTTGCAAAAAAAGTGAGGTAAATATCATCTGGATACATTCAGACAATCATCCAGAGAAACGCAAAACTCTAAAAGGCTAATTTAATAATAATTTGGTAATTGAAATAAAATAGTTTGGGATAAATTTGATAAATAATGAAATAAATCTACTTTAGAGAGCAATTTTTCCAAAGCCACTGATTTCGCAATTACTTTTATATCCCATTATTGTTTTTTGGAATTTGGAGTATCCCATTTTTTGTCAATATTTTGTCATTTTGTATATGTCATACAGAATATTCAATGTAAAATATGTTGACGATGAAAAATATTTGAAAAGCGACCAGTGTCGTATTGCCGGAAATCCCTTTGTAAAAAGTTCAGTGTAACGTTTTTTGAAGCCTCTATTTCCCTAATTAATTGTGTTATTTTAATATATAATGCAATTCCATATATAGATATATCGTACATAGTATAATCGTAATAATATAATATACTCTTATTATATAATAAAAAAGAAGAAAATTAATCAAGTAAGAAAGTATGGAATATCGTATATACAGTGTAGTATTAGTATTTGAATGTAATCAAAATGGATATCAAATTCAGAAGTGAAAATATTAATGAATTATGAAAAACGATGAAACCATTACATTGAGTTTTCTGAAAGAAGATAATCATTTGTTTACATATTTATTATGAAATACGGTTTTACAAGGGCATAGCCCTTGCAAGCAAGGTACGCGCAGATTGTTCGTATTTTTTAAAAATTTCCGAAATAACAATGTTTGAAAGTCTCGAATGCTGCACTGTGATTGGTTGCAGTCCGAGTGTGAAAAATGATCAGCTGTGCAGTTATAATATGCAATTTCCAAAACAGCTGTAACAAGTAAGCGTGATGAACTCAGATCCTCTGGTGCGATAAGCTGAACTTCAACTTTGAGAAATGATTGCTCTCAATGCCTATAAATTTACCACAAAAATAACCGAAAATATCAATTGACTAACAATAGAATTTTCCATAGCCTGTGATTGTAACATTTTCAATGATGGAGTTGGACTTTTTTTTTTGATAAATTCGTTTGCGTGATGCGTGGGTAATCTGAATAATTTTTCCGGAGTGTTATCCTCTTAGTCATAAGGTAGATATCTTATTTATTCAGACCAACAATCATAAATGACGGCAATGGAAAGAAGGAAGAGAGGATGAGGAATAGTTACGAAGAAGATGAGGCTCGTGATTATTCAAAATAGCCGGAAATACAGGCCGTTCGGGTCCCACAGTCCTGACCTTTACGACGATCGACCACGGCAGTGAATATGCGACGCACCATGATTCAGTAGATTTACTTAACTACAATTAACATTCCTTCGTTTAATGGATAATCTTCTATCACAATTGCCCATTAATATGTTCTACCTCATTATTTTTATTTATTTTCTTTCTTGCAAATTCCATAGAAGGAATACGGTTGAAAATTCTCATGTTGCATCACAAGAAGTGACGGAGTCACGGTTTCATTGGAATATACATTAAATGCTGGAAATATTTGTCACAGGTCACAGGGCAGACGAGTGACTTTGACTGTTTATGACCTTAGCAACTCAACACGTGGACCAACTCTTTGGGGCAGACCTCGCACCCTGGCTGAATTAGTTGTCAGTGGACACTTCACCGAATTCTTGAGCAAGCAACATGGGAATATCTACTCAGCGTGAATTATATCGAATCCTTATCTATACTTAAATTGTTAAAATTAAATAATTGAACGAGTTGTTAAAAATTGCAGACGATCATACTTACCTTACCTACATCATTAGCAAATTTTTGATAATGATGGTAAACTCATCAACATATTTGCATCATTGAAGATATTTTGAAAGAGACATTGTATTTGTTTTTAATTAGCAAGTGAACTGATCTACCAACACATAACGTGTACTCGAGGAATGACGTCAATTTTTACAATTGAAAAATTTCTGAATTTCCGACGAAGCAACGTAAGTCCCACGCAAGGGTCAACACCTCGGAAATTCTTCGGTGTCTGTTATTGTTACAATTTCGTTACGCAAACATCGACAAATGTCATTTTTTATAGAGAGAAAATATTGGTATTAGATATATAAAGTTTTCATAAATTTCCCCCTCCATTATGTGATTTTATATCCATATGTTTCAAGGACACAAAGTAATTTCGATTCACAGTTGAAAATTGTTTCATTCGTATCTTATTCTACAACCGTGCTTTTATAGTTTCACTGAAATTATGAGTTAATGGCATTCATTTTGTTCAGGTTTTCATAACAAGAAATGTAGAAAATGATAACTTATAATAATTTTCATCTATTAGTTGTAAGTATAAAAATTTAAAGTGCGTACGTTGTATTGTCAGATATTTATTCCATGCACTGTCATTATTATCTGTAGTGGTTCAAGGTGAACAACGAGGAGACTTATCTATATCGGTCGATGACCTATCGAGCAGATTGTCATCAGAATAGATTTCACCATTATCGATTCATCCATAATCGAAATAGGATTTTTTTTTCTTCTGTAACCAATTAGTCGCCAGTTTGATCTGACTTCACGAAATAAAATGAATACATTCTCATTTCAAATGAACACATGGTACTGCAGGAATCAATTTAAATCCGCCGGTAAGTGATCGATTGATCAATGATGGGAGGTAAATCGATGGAAGAAAAAAATGTGATATATTGACTCGATCGGCTATTCTGATTTATCAACAAACATTTTCCTCTTTGTAGTTGCAGTTTCTACTTTAACTTCTTTCGCTGATGTGAAGTAATTCTTAATGTAGAATGAGCCAAATAAATAAATAAAAAAGCCGGAGTTCACCATCAAGAGGATAGATAAAATTTTAGGGAAACTGCAATCTAAGAAGAGATGTTGAAAATTATGAACGAAGATTATCGAGAATTGTACGAGCTGTAAGCGTGTTAAGTACTTTTTCCACCACAAATATTTTTCCATGTGGGGACCAAAAGCTGACAGCATATAGTATCCGTACATTATTATGTGGATGAAGGAATTGATGAGACCTAGAAGAGTACATTGGCCACCAGGGTAGAATCGCACTCCAATCCACGACGTTAGGGTCATTATTCCGTGGTGCCAGATGTGAAGAAAAGACAATTGACGATTTTTTTTCCGGAGTACGAAGAATATCGTGTCACTCATCTCAATTAGCTTGCAAATGTAGTATAACCATACTGCACGTGCCATCTGTAATGATAAATTTTTCCATATGCAATATACCTCGGAGAATCGGAATCTGATAATCATTTTGCCATGCCATTGAGCAATCATTCCGTATAAATAAATTTATCCCATTTTAAATGGAAAAATAATTTTACCAGAGAACAAGTAGAGAGTATCTAAAATATATAAAAATGTTCAGATTGTAGTTAGAAATCTTCCACTCAATAACAAAATGGTTTTTAATTTATTAAAGCGGTTATAGAGATGTCGATTGATGATACACTGATTACTGCCATTGTATGAACAAACATCGGGTGGATTCACCATTTTTGTCTTGTTCACCAATTTTTCAATTATATAATCTCCTCAGGAATATATATTTACTGTTTTTAATTAAGTAAACTAATAAATATCGTGATATTTCATTTTTGAGTGCCTTTGTTGTGGTGAACAGTAATGATGTTTTTATTCTGAGCGTTGATCATTCTCAGTATATTTAAAAAAATGAAATTGAGGGCATAGATTTTAGTTGATATTGGTGTGATTTCAATATGGAGCGATTCGTCAGCTTGGCGAAATGATTTTAGGCAAATTGATTTTCAAGCGGAGCAGTATTTGGCGAATCTAAGCCGTATGAGAGAAGTGGAAAAATCTTTTTCTAAATAGGAACCGAAGTATTGAATATTTCTTACCCGTAATGCTTTTGGATTGTGAGATCGATCAACTGATTGACATCCAAAGCTGTAATCACCCCACCATCCGCTGACAAGTCCTTCGTAGACTAACACAGCACTCAAGATAACTTGTATAAAATTATAAACTATTAAAAGATTTTTTAAGGAGTATGGCTTTTTGTCACGCATGTATCTAGGCCCAGCGTAAGCACTGAAGTAAACATATGAAGCGATTATAATTAAGACGGTTCCAGGGCCTGTGACCAAAAACCAATCTGCGGTTCGTGGATCTGGAAAATGTAATTTGTAAATTAATTGTTCATTGTATATTTGCTGACTTATATTAATTTGCTCCATATTCGTACCAACTTTATTTTGTAGGTCATTATACCAATCGACTACTCCCGGCATTTTGTATTAAATTTCGGGGGACGCTCAGACGAAAATATCTAAAACAGAAGAACACGTAAAAAAACTATACGATATCAAAACGTTTATCTTAAATATACAAAAGTCAACACATTTTTGATTATGATATTATAGAAACAAATTATTTATATTAGTCAAAAGATGGTAGGTGATGAACGTCTCATTAGCAGCTGTACATTGAGGATAGAACGCTTTTTAAGAAGGGCATCTGTACTTGTGGTGAAGAACAAATACTTGAAATTTTCAGTGAAACTTTAGTCAAGGGGTTTAGTATTCATTCGTATGATGGGGCTTTTTTCAAAACACATGACTCAAAACTTAACAAGGAAATTATATCTTGCTCTCACCATAGCTAAAAAAAGAAACACTTCTATCAAGAAATTGTGGATTTCAAAGATTGTCGTAATTTATTCATGATAAAGGTGTGATTGCTGCAACCTAGTCTAGTTAAATGAATTTACTCACAAGTTGTGTTTTCTCAAATTTAAATGATTTCAATGTAAACATTATTGTCGTCGTCTTGTTGTTAATTCATTGATCATCATTTTTTGGAGAAGTATATCTCTTGACTCGAGTTTTTTATCTTGGTACGAGATAGGGTTTCCTTTCACATTTTTGAGTATGAGTTTCTTCATACAAGTAAAGATGCGCTTCTCAAAAAACTTTTTCTCGTAATAAGAAATTAACAACGGTAATCTTACCAAACTTGTTTGAGGCAGTGATTTTTAAGACATACCTCGTACAATTGGTTAACAATATTAATATAATAGAAAGTCCAACAATATTAATATAATAGAAAGTCCAAAAAGCAAATTGATTATGATGGGAAGTTCTGTATTTTTGTTTAATTTTTCATCATCTGAGGGGATTCTTTCCGAATTTAAGTCGTGAGAGGGAAAATTGCATGCGGCAAATCTGATCCGTTTGATTAAATTTGAACCGAATTGGATGGGAATGATTCGGTTACAAAACCACGGATCTATATCTACATTCTTAAAATATTTGAACACTGATTCTCCGTTGTTACATAAAAACTACTCAACAAAAATTTATGATATAGTAAAGGAAACAGTGCCAGAAAAAGGATTGTTTACAATCGATTCTTTTCTACGTTCGAGAATTAGGTGTAAGACATATTTTGAAATTTGAAGAACGATTCTGTTCTCTTATGCTGTAAATCTTAACTTAACTAACTATTCTTGGCTTTTCGAAATAGAATTTTTCCTTTGTGTTCATAGCTAGTCTCTGGACAAGTCTTCTCTAGTAGGTAAAGACGTGCCTTTCTTCTGTTAAGGTTGTTGTCGCGCGACAGTCTCTGTAAAAAGGTTATCCGCTGTAAAACGGGCCAGTTTAGAACACAATCTTTTAGCGGTATATAGTCTCACTTGATTGATTGCATTGTGTATGGATAGCTAAAGCATAACTATATATTTTCCATATTAACTATTTTCAATTATATAAATTTATGAATTTCCGATAATTATATTCCGTAAACC
>NW_011887807.1:307131-363618 GCF_000806365.1 Fopius arisanus | reverse complement strand
TTTTTAACGAAAACTGTCGAAAAAAAATTCTACACGACAACAACCTTAATAAAAAATACCTTATACAGTATTACGCTGCTTCTCGGAATTTATTTATTCACTTGCAGCCGTATTCCAATAGTATTCAATACTATACGGAGAGAAATTTTGAATAACAATTATCCTGACCGTAGAACAAAAGTGCATCATGAGTTATACTTTCAACGAATCCTTATTCTAACTCATAATCTGAAGTTTAATCATTAGCCATTGTCAGTTTTTCAGTAGTCAGAAGTGTCGCAATTTTTTGGGCTTACAACGTAATAAAAAACCTTGAATTATAAAAAATGGAAGAGATCATCAAGATCAATAGGGTGTCGAGCACATTTTCTTTTGTTATAGTTCAAAAAAAGTCTTCAAGCGTACAATTATCGACCCGTAACGCTGTAATCTTTCCCCTTTGTGCAAAGTGGTTGTCAGTCTTTGCCTGATTAAGAACGAATTCCAATCGTCCCCTTTCTCCTTAAAATCAGTAGTTTTCAAATTCTTCAGTTCACATCTACAACAAGCCCCATACATCCCAAAAATCCAAACTACCCCTGAATAATTAATTTCATGATATTTGTTCATTTCAACAAGTGTATTCTGGGTTATCATTTCGTCAAGATGGCAAATGTACTAGTCGCATAACTGGAAGACTTCAGGTTCATATTTCGGCTAGGTGCAGTTGAATTTGTTCGCCCCGACATTTCAACTGTTTGAATCCGTGAAATATTTAATGTGGAATATTTTTTACTGTAATTTGTACGTTATGCGTGTTGCATATTTGACTTTTATGATCATCACCATAATTTTACGTTCTACAATCCATTAATGTATTGAATGATGCATAATTTAAATCATTATGAAATTCTATTTCAATTCGAGATTTTTATTGATTTTGGGCGATAGTTTTTGATCTAAAACTTGTCAACGGATAATTCTCAGATTATCATTAAAAGATAATACCTCCCCAATCATGAATAATGGCGTGTGATGAGCATAAATTCATTGTAGTATCTACATTTCCTGCCATTTTTTCATAACCGTCAATTAGAATTTATAATGACTCATATTACTTGTAATCGGTGCGTGTATGGATAATTGGCAAATGATCTTCTCAAGACTCATCTATGCATATATGTTGAAACCATGATGGGATAAGTGAGATGATTAACATTTTTTTCAGAAGAAAAAAATTTACAATGATGTTTCATGCTCCTTCCATATTTCTATCTAAATTCTGCAACGTCGAATTCGAAAACCAGATTTTATAATGCCAATTATTGAATTGGTTCTGTTTAAAATTATCATTTTAATCTTGAAATTTGTGTATTGGCTATCGTACATTTCAAGTAATGGAATAGAGGATTATATGGCCAATTAACGCACAAAAATTCCAACATAAACGAATTTAACGAAGACAATCAATGCAGTTGTCAACAAACAGATTGTGTATGAAAATTGATTTTACGAGAAATCTCCAATAGTAGAAGAACAGTACAGTCGATTGCATCAATGAAAGTATAAATATCAATCAGTAATACAGCATATTTCATGAATAACAAAAAATCAAAACATATATGTTCAATTTGTATATGTTACGAGAATCCGTACCGCGCGCCAACGCGCGGATATGAAACGATTTCTGTAAAAATCTGTTACAACTTTGTAATCTCGCGCCATTTTAAACGGACCAATAAGGAATCGTGGCTTCATGATTTCGAGATTTTCGAGATAATCGATTGTGTCAAGCGTGTTCCTTTTAGAATAGGAAATCATCCAGTGTTGAAATGGCATGTGTTGAATTTCCGTGTGTAATTTACACCTGTAACCAGAATAGACTGTTATATTATAAGACCGATAAAATTATTTTCCATAAATACGACTTCATAATCCGAAATGAATAGCGAGATATCGAATGATCCCATTGTTGGTCAGGTTTTGATAAGTCGTTGTTGAGGTTGGACCGATCAACTAGTACCTGATGAGGAATTGATTAAGTTTTGATTTAGTAGAACTGACCCGAAACATTCTGATTAAGTTTTGATTCGGCCAACGTAATCTGAATTGCAGATTCGTCCGCTTGGAATAATACATAGTGGTCAGGCTCGAAGTAGATCGAACAGATCTGAAACTGAATAGTCCATCTACATATTGCTCTGATCGAATTCGGGTTATGTGGACCCCATCCTGCACTGTGATTGCTTGCGATCATTTTGATCAATTTCTGATGAGTCAAAGTAATTTTCAGTTAGGGCTGCTACTATCAAATTATAGTCAAATTATCACACTATAGAATACATCGTATCGTTACATCGTATCTTAGGCTGAAGTCCCTCTACTTGCAATTATACGAATTACGTATGCATAAGCTCTGCTAAATCTTAGATATTCTGAACTTAATTTAATCTCATTTGGATCGGGTCCACCTGATCTCAATTTGAATGAGTCTCCTCCAAGTATTTTTTTTTTTTTTTTTTTATATTATTCCGGCCCTTTCTGCCCTGTTCTGGCTAATTGGCCCTATCTCACCCTATGCATGCGGCTGTGGATCCTACACTGTACCGTATTCACTCTCCTATGGAACATAGGAGTGACATGGGAAACCACAGAAAAAACCATGTCGGTACACACGGTTGCTGCTCTATTAGCAACCTCCCGCTCATCGGTGCCTGTTGAAAAATTCGATTCAACGGGGAATCGAACTCACAACTTTTAGAACACTAGGCTCGCACCTAGCGACTGAGCTACCGACGTCGGTGACCTCCTCCAAGTATTGAATATCACTTTTTAAATGTCACATATTTGCTACTGAAGCCGTGTTAGCAAGTACATGCCATACGTATCAAGGGTATACACAACTTATCATGTATCTCATGCATACACCAAGTGACCATTGTCTCATTAACCGGAGAAATATTCTTCGATTTATCCTCACCTCTGATCTAATAGGCTTTTATGGCTCGGGCTCCTGAGGCTCCGACTTGGCCGATGTCTGCTTCAGAGCAGGGCCCGGCAACCTTCAGGTAGCCGGTAGCCAGCCTATTACTATGACCGGAATAATCTCCAAATCCTAATGGACACCCAATTAGCCAACCTTTGTTTGCAAATGAATCGACAAATGAGTCGACCCAAAATGGCTGACCGGCCAATATTATCGCAATATTTCAATTTCAAATTTCAACTATAAAATTGACAAATTGAATTATATTAATAAAAATATTTCGGAAATGGTTTTCGGCAATTATTATTTTTTTTCCAATTATTGCAACTTTGAATGTGAAAAATAAAAATGCGTCGCGGTTTCACTATGTGATAATGCATCATATAAACCGCTATTTCCAGTGAGCATCGTCATTCCTAGAAAAGATCGGGCCCACTTGTAATTTATTAGGAGCAATCGCAGGTCTATCTTTCAGTCTTTCAATTACTGATAAAAACGAACAATTAATAAATTTTTATCAATTTTTGCCATATGTCGGAATGTACAAATCTTGTTCAGATTTCTCAAAAATTCGTGGAGTCAGTTCATCTTCAGCCTTTAGAACTCTTATCAGCGTTATATTCATTTCCTCAACAATGGTTATAAAGTTATCCCTCCACGTCAGAATTGGTCCGACTCTGATTTCTCTCATTTTCATATTTCAAATTTCCCGATGGATACTATACTTCGCTCTTTCAAGGGCGAAATTTGAAATATGAAAATTACAGAATTCAGAGGAACCGTTAATGTAGTTTTGCATGTATTGGCAAAGATATAAGAATTGCTTGAAATTTTGACATAATGTTTTTGAGGCGATAACAGATGCCTATATAAAACTTAAGATTGATTCCCAATACCGTTTTGTGATTACGAATTATAAAATTTTTAAATCAATACAACCTCTTATGAGAAAAATAAAAATTTCTGTAAATACAGTTCAAAGTAAAAATTGAAAACTATCACTTGACAAAAGATCAATACTCTTGCCGTATTTTTTAAAAATTAAAGTATACTTAAAATTTTAGTTGAAAAAAAAGTTTCAAGTGGTCACTTCTTAGAGAAGTTATGAATTGTTGAACAAAAAATTTTCGAGAACGATTATACTCTTAAAGCCCGGCAACTTGGGCTCATGGGGCTCACCCGGCTCCCGAATTACGGTAGTGTGCGCTCGCGGAGGGACCTAATCTACTTGACGAAGCTGCCTGCTCTAATTCGATTTTTCTCCTTCAGTCCTGATTCGACCGAAACCAAAAGAGGGCACCGTGCGATCCAGCGGGAATTTTTAACTTTCTAGGCATGGGCGAAGTCGGACCTTCGGGAGCTGGGGCCATAAAACTCTATTAGACCTACTATTACAAATACAATACGCAAATTGCGTGAAGCCCAGCGTAGTCAGGCTGGGAGTAGCAGCGTGCACGGAGTGGGGCTCAATTAGACAGAGAGAGCGCCGCGCGTTTTCTTTTCAAATTTGAAAAATATTACCGCCTAAAAATTCGAACAAATTTTCGCAAATCCAACATGAAAAATCCTTAGTTGTATCGGGGGTAATTGTTCAAACATCATGGTGCCAGAAATGGATTATTTCTTGGTTATTTTAATAACGAATAATAATTCCATTAAAAATTGAAAAAATATGACATGTCAGTTTAAAATTCAAATTTTAAAATTTAATCATTAAATTATGAACGTAAGGTTCATTTTATAAGTTTTGCCCACTCTTGGCCAGATCACACACTTTCTAATCTGTGACCATTTTTCAATTACCGTTGCTCGATCACTCCCTGCAACTAATTATTTTTGTTTTCTTGAAGTAATTATTCATTACCGTGGTTAACGGGAAATGGATGAATTTTCAAATGTTTAACAGTGGGATCGATATAATGAAAAAAAGTCAACAAGACATGAAATGATAGAATCCAAATTTCTGGTTTTCTTGTGCTTCTTCGAGGCCAAAAATCTTTTAAATTTTTTAAATGCTGTTTAGGAAATGTTTAAACAATATTAATAAACATTGAAAAATCTTTTCACAAGTGCTTTTCAATTCATTTGCTGCTGAAATAGTCAATTCCAAGTGATTTATTCAACGGAATATTATGCGGAAGTTGATATAGAAAAAAATTATTAATTGATATTTTAAAAAAATCCAAAATACACCAAGAATTATATTCATATTTTTCGTTCAAAAATTCAAATTGTTGCGCGCTAACTGACTATTTTTCGACTACCTGCACAATACGATAGGACCCATTCTTTTATAATCATTTGCCTAATTGAGGTTGGGAGCTAGATGAACCCATTGAGCGCACTTTGCCCATGCCTGGCTTATATGTTATGTTACGAGAACCCGAATAACCGAGTATATTCATTGCCCTAGGGGGATAAGTAAAAAGGAAGGTGATATGCCACTTACTTCACTAGGACAATAAAAGTAGGAAGCTCGGAGCGGACCGTGTGACATAAATTTTATCAACCAATTTTTTGTCTCACTCATCAGACGTGGCACTAGTATGGTCTTAGTTTTCGTAAATAGCGTATTTGTACATGATCTGCAACTCGAAAAAGTGAATTTTATAAAGAAAACACTCGAAATTGTGACACGGAGGTGGAGGCTCATTTTCCATTTTCCATCATTATTATTTCGTTGTTTTTCATCATTTCAAATTTAGTCAATTTTTTGAAATTTTTCGATCGGTTTAAATTTGAAAACCAACAATTTTATTATGTGTTATAAAAAATATTCTTCGTACGAAATGAAAAACTGAATTAAAATCACATATTTCAATGGAAATATCTCAATCGCTTTACATCTGAGTAAATTATACAATTTTAAACGAAAATTATTAAAAAAAAACATAACCGGAGAGATCATGTGGGAAAAAATAAGTGAAAAAATTAGTGGTTGTTTTATAATGAATACTTGGCGAAAAAAAAATTTCGCACATGTAGAATGAGGTAAGGGTTTTGCCCTCATTCATTTCACTACGAATACCTCACATATATCAATATATCCCTCAATAGGTTTACATTCATTATTGAAAATTATACCATACTATATGCATCTGTACGGCTGTACCGTCGTACCCTACATTCTAACAGTTATAACCCATGTAAGTGACTGTCATGTGATGGTAGAAGGCCTTCCGGAAACGGCCAGTTGCAAAAGTTCTTGCAATAAAAAATGTGAAGAATATTGTGACAACACGATGAAAATAACAGTATTCCTATATCTCGTAATTCCACGGAGAGGTATTTTCGTTAAAAATTTGTAGTAAAAATCTAACGACTCAACCGTAAATGAAAAGTAACAAGAAAATTGTTCTGATCAACAACATTGAGTAATGTTTACCATTTCTGGTTGGCTTTGCGTAAATTTCCATCCACATCTATATCATTCATTCCGAATGAGCATAATCTTTTTCAATTAACAATATTGAGGCAGAATTTATATTATTAAAATCCTGTTGTAATCACTGCGATTGTTGTTATGATGCGCGAGATTAACGAATTTTAATGATTCGTCTCGAAGGACAAGAAAAAAATAAGCTACAAATAAACAAACGTGTAAATCAAGGTAAACAAGTTCATTTCGTCGCATTATTGAGTATCTCAAGCCTTTCCCTGCTCTGTGCACTTGATTTGCGGAAAATAAGCCCTTGTCCTTCAATAGTAATACTGAACGAAGGAATCTCTGGCAATTAGTTTATACACCACAATATTTTTTAAGAAAAAGTCTCATGGCATTTATCGTCGATGTTTTGATTCCCTAATTTTGCTTCCAAATTGTCTACAATATCATGAAACGTAAAAACAAAATCGATCTATTGGGATCATGTTTGCATGTATGTGTCTGATAACTTTACATTTCTGGCGAGCAATTTGCAAAAAAAATTGACATTTATACAGAGAATTTTTATTTAAAACATCGAAAATTTTCTTTAATTCTAGCTATGATTAAGGTTCATTATCATGTGGAGTGTCAGCTCGATCGGTTAAGTAGTTCCTGAGATATAACCACTTCTGCAAATTTATTTCTTCTTCAATATCTCAGAATCGACTCAACCGATTCAATTTTTTTCTATTTTCAAATATTCATTACGATGAGCTCTATCTAGATTAATTAAAATGTATATCCGTTTGAGCAAAACTTAACGATATTACCATTTTCCGTTTCTTAGTGAAAAATTATATTAACACGATAACATCTAACCTGAAAAAAATGACAGATGCATAGAGAGAAAAATGCTTTAAAAATTACTTGCCTCTTCCGTAACCTGCCAGTCAAAACAATATTCAGTAAAAATTACGGAACAGTTACGCACTTTTTCAGTGGACTTGCAGGAAAAAGTCCAGAACGTTCACAAAAAAGTACGGAATGTTCAGTGAAAAAATGCGTAACTGTTCCGTAATTTTTACCGAATACTATTTTGACTGGCAGGTTACGGAAGAGGCACGTAATTTTTAAAGAATTTTTCACTCCGTGTGGACACAATTTGTCCAGCAGTTCTGGAATTCTTGAATTTTTTGTATAAAATACATTTTTTCAAATATTTCATAAACTACTGGACTGATTTCAAATCCTTTCCAAAATAATTGTAGCCGTAATAGTTTACTCTAGTGAGATTTCAAATAGAACGTTTCCTTCAAACTCTGATAATTGACGCTGTTGTTTTCTATCCCATAATGGATCTCAGTCCAGAAAATTATAGATATTATACGTTATCCATGATAAGAACAATGAGATAATAACAAAGACCTGATTATTTGCGGATAACGATCCCGTGGTTTCTATCCTGGGCACAAATACTTAGGGTCATCTATTTTTAGGACATGTGAAATGGCGAAAGGATAAAAGGATAAAAGAGCAGTGACCATAACGCGGAAAACTACTGAATAAGATTGAAGTCGGTATTTATTAACAGAATTATTGAAAGTGAATCTGAATATATTGACTTCGATTTCAATTCACGTGCCAAATTTGTTATATTAAAACGATTGTAATGTAGCAAGAATTCTAGGACTCCATTGTTTTTTAAACATTGTAGTGCTACATGCCTACTAGAAAATGACTTGAATAAAAGCAAAAAAGGACCGAACAATATTATCTGTTTATACTTCCAACAGGCAATGTAATCCACCTTGAAACTCGCTGGAGTGACCGTCAATTGAAATACACGTATTCCATTAACATCTATGCTTGTAATTATTTGATTGGACGTTCAAGAAATTCTTTATACTTATGATTTCTGGAAATGTATTATCATTTGATCAATGAAAGTAAAAAAGGCAACTTTTTTGGGTTGTAAAAAGTAACTGAGTAGTTCTTAAGATATTGCTTTTTGCTTTCAGAGTTTTTATTATTTTTTTGTTTTATACTTGTACCCAGGAAATTCACTTGACTGTAGATACTGTAGGTACTGTAGATATTTACAATTTTAAGGCCCCTTTTATTTTGCGAGGATTACTTAGTGAAAGAGAAAATTACTTCCATGATTCGTATCTTTCAGACGTAAATATTTAATTATTTTGACAGACTAAATGGTATATTTTTCAAAGTTAGTTTAGAAGTAGTTTATGTGTAGTTTTTCATTTATAGCAGCTCTTGCCGAAGGTGAACTCTGTTCGCTTATAAGTTATAAGATATTTTATCAATATCTCTGGTATTGAATCTTATTCTTTATCCCATTGAGTAGAATGCGTAAATAGTCATTCCGAGCTGTTATCAGTGGTACACCCTTGAATAAGATAAATCCATAATATTTTGCGATAAACTACCTTAAAAAATACCATAGTACACGAGACCACATGACGAAATTTTTCATTAAAAAAGGCAAAAAAGCAGCAAGACAAAATATTATAGGATAACATCCTACAAAAAAAATAAGTTGCCCTAAATAAAAAAAAAAGTTGCGCATGTATCCCTGTTTTTCGTTTCACAATTAAAAACACAGTTACGCACACACACAGTAACGCAAGTGTATAGGCTTCAATAGAATATACCGGCACTAGCTCCTTTGGCAAGTGAAGAATGACAGAAATAAAATTCCCCTACATATCAGCAATGCTTGTATACCGGATGTAATATTATAATTATTCCTTGACATTTTCAATGAGATTAATAAAATTTTAATAACCTTCATAGCATAATATTTTTCAGGCATGAGATTCCGTAGTATTCAAAATAATAATATTAGGCCCACGAATATTTAAATGTAGTATGCCCCCTTTTAGGGGAAATTACCGTTTTTTGAAATTTGTCACAAATTGTTGATAGTAGTAACACGAAAAAACATACCAATAATAATAATAATTTTTCCATTCATCATTATTACATGACTCACGAAGTTTCATGAGCGTACAATAATTTTCCTGCGTTTTTTTCTAAAGATTTATGAATTTTTAAAAAGTTTGAAAAACAGGAAAATTGTAGCAAATGGTATACAACAATCATTCCGAGGGTTTTCGATTATTTTGGACAATTGGTTGCATAATGCATGCTTAATGATATTCATAACCCAATTTTCTACACATATTTAAGAGAAAATTGGGTTTTCCTCACGAATTTCTATCAATAGTAGTTTATCAGAATAGTTTTCATTAAAATGAGGGAATTGCGACAAAAAATTAAATTGAAATGTGATAACTACGGAAGGATATGACGAAACCTATTAATGATCAAAACCAATGCCTCGTAACGACTGTCATCGGATCACTATAACTTACCGTACTCATTCACAATAAAACATGGAATTTGTAACGGCATATGAATATTGCTGTGTCCCCTATGAATAATCATACAGCATAATGTTCAACAGTATTGGATGATATCAATCAAAATCTTAAAAATTATTTCAATTAAAAACGTTTAAATCGAAATAGTGTATTCAGGGGTTCTACGTTTTGAACACATCTTACCGTTTAGGCCCGCCATTCAGAGCTTGAGGGAATAATAACTATTCCGATTTTCCAATGAACTTTGCTATTGAGGAGGATATGAGGAAATTGAATTCACGATAATTAACATGGCTGATAGATTCATTCCCATTTTTCAACATCACGGTCATCATTTGTCGCATGCATTGTTTTTTTTTTTATT
Source organism: Fopius arisanus (assembly GCF_000806365.1). Taxonomy (NCBI): domain Eukaryota; kingdom Metazoa; phylum Arthropoda; class Insecta; order Hymenoptera; family Braconidae; genus Fopius; species Fopius arisanus. The sequence continues at coordinate 353,521 of NW_011887807.1, read as the reverse complement.
TAATGAGCCATCGATTTTTTAATTATCTCATCATTATAGTTTTTAATACCACGAATAAACAAGTTTTGTTCAGACATCCTTTCTCAAAAGTAGAAATATGACTCAATAGTAAATTAATACTGGTGATAAATAATGAGGTTTTATATCGATAGAATGCAATCACATTTACACTTTCAGTTGAGTTTTTAATGAATAATGGAACAAAGGAAAAAAATGAAAATGCAGGAAATAATTCCTGGTACGTGGGATTATTTCGTATTCGTTTTGTACATCGTATGTAGCCCCCTCCTTGAATGGATTAATAATCACTGATACAGAGTAACTTTAAAACAGCGGAAAATTCAGTGATTTATCAAATGTTATAGCAAAAGGTCAATTGCATTCTAATTAAAAATACGGGAACGGTGATTAATGTAACACGGAAATAAATTGAGCGAACACCTGAAGTAGAACTACCGCAGACAAACGTATTTCATTTTTTTTTTATCTATGAACGATCAGTAATTGTTACGGCGGATTACACTTATGGCCATTATCCTTCGACTGTCAATTAGATCAATGGTAAATAATTTGAGGAATACATGAATTAAACGTGATTACTTAGCTTGAGGCATTTGCATAAAAAAAAAACAAAAAATTGCATTCGTCATGAAAGAAAATAGAATCTTAAGAAAAAATTAAATCTTCAGCAAAAAAACCTTGAACAAAAATATAAACATTAAGTGTGTGGTTATCACAAACAAGTAATGGATAATTTTTGTTAGTGTGGAAAATATGATTTGGCATTATAATTTTGCAGAAGACTTACGTTTCATTTACGTTTTAAAAATTAATGCCGCGTCCAGAAAAGTTACAGAAATGAAAATTGATGGAATCGTAAGGAATTCTGACTGGAGCTAATTAGTTACTGTGAATCTATTAAATAATTAACGGAAAATTATTTGAAATTACAAGATTGTAGAAGACTTACGTTTCATTTAATGCGTTGAGTAGTAATCAATATTAGGGTATTCCTGATAAGACCCCTCGTTCACGTTTACTGGACCACTGACAGTGCTGAAGTAACATCAACTGAATGGGCCTCGGAAGACTTCAGTTTGAATTTCCACACTGTTATCCACCACCTATTGCAACCTTGCGTACAAGCCTCGCCTCACCAGCGATTGTTATCCGTTGCCGAGTGACTCTATCCTCCCGCCACTTTTACCCATTGCTTTTACGAACATTGTTGATTTTAATAATGATTCAAGATATTCCTACTTCTCCACTCATTAATTCAATTCCCAAATTCATGATCCTCTGAAATTTATGTTCTTCCTTTCTAATGTGTTTTTTCCCTTGTGTTTCACTTTTCTTCAATGGTAAGTGGTTTTTTATGAGGTTGAGAATGAGTAAAGAGAAGGTATTTTGTATCCCTCGAGGATTTAGTGAGTAGAGAGAGAATCCGCAACGGAATTTTTCTGAACGATAATGTACAATTTCAATATTGTGAAAGGAGCAATTAAATCATTATAGTGCATCGAATTTTTACCTTTATTTGAATCTTTCCAATATTCAAGGGTATCGCCGAAGTTGGTGTTACAATGTTAACTTGTAAGAGACTTCACAACAAAAAATGGGTCGAGATAAGCATGTGCTTTTGCCTTGAGGTTCTTAGAATATATTTTTTTAGTAATTAACTGTATCCTAGAATTTTCAAAACTATTTAATACACCGATTTTAATCAAAAATGATAAAGGATGCGGGATTAGTATAGAATTTTATGGCAAGTAATTTCCAAAATTCAAATGAAAATCATTGCCGATGCGCTAAAACTATTGTAGGTTGCTATAAATGACTGCACATATTTCAGGGACCGATCCGCATTTTTTTGTTATTTCACTCGGCACGCCCTAACCTCCTACTTTTATTGCCCTAGGGAGGTAAGTGTCCCCTTATCGTCTCCCTTTTCACCTATACGTCCCTAGAGCACTAAAAATACTCAGATAGTTGGACAAAGTGCAAAGTGAAACTTTTCAGCCTTTGCAGCATAAATTACTAATTCTTTCTGTGTCCAGATGGAAGCACTGTAATCCATCAAATGTAAGTTCCTAATTTTGTATGATATAATAACTCACTATTCTTTAAGAAGTCCAAAAGTGGAATTTTTAAAGCGTATACATGCGTATGTGTGCGCATGCGCATGCGTTTGTGTGCGCAAAAAATTTTTCAAACTTTATCTACGATGGGGAGCTAATATATCCCCAAAATTAACTCATTTCTTTTTCATATGTAAATATTGTAAAACCCAAGTCGTCAATATTAATTGAAATTCAGTTAATTTATTAATTGTTTATTTTTTTTAAATTATGCGATTTTCCATATTTTTTGTATCATACGTTATTAGAAAAATAACAATATTATATGTAATGAAAGATTGATTCCCCATCTATTTATTATGTGGATTCTTTTCCTATTCTAAAAAGGACAAACATCGAGACTATCGATATCTCGAAAGTCTGCCGCGCTTATTCCTCATTGGTTGACTCGCCTGAGGCGGCTAATTTGAATTTGAAACTCATTTAAATTAACAATTTTCCTATTCTAAAAAGGACAAACATCGAGACTATCGATATCTCGGAAGTCTGCCACGCTTATTCCTCATTGGTTGACTCGCCTGAGGCGGCTAATTTGAATTTGAAACTCATTTAAATTAACAATTTTTAATCACGATTTTTTAAATTACAGCGCGCTATAGCGCGCGTCCTTTCTCGTCATAATAATACTGAATATCGTATGTAACAATGGAAGGCTTATCGTGAAATGACTGTCGAATGCGGCAAAATTGAGAGAAGATTTGAGTGTCTGACGGGTGAAAGAATCGCGCTAGGCATATTCTATAGTAAATTTTATAATGCGATTCTATAATTCTATAATGATAATAACATCTGGCTGTTATTAAACGTATCCTAAAATATTAAATTTATTTATTCGTTTATATCAATAATTCCAGAATGAATAATCATTTGCAGTCAATCTATTGCGGATAAGGAATGCATAACGAACTCAATTGGCACAATTTTGATATATCTAGTGCCCATTCTGTTCATTGTTTTTCTTTCACACGTTGCAGCGACGTGTCAGAATGTTTGATGTTTACCACCATCCTCTGCCCGAAATGATACCGTAGCAATACCTTAATAGTGGCATTTCGATACTAATGAATATCTGCGGCCAATAAAGCAATATGTGACATGTATATAATTATTATATTATTATTAGCATATATATTGTTTCCGTGAAAGTGTAGTGAAGATTCTGTTGGTTGATGAGACAAGCCAAATTATTCAAGGACACTTGAGTTGAAGTAGTTTTGAATTTTTTTATTTTGTATTTGATTGCGCGAGCAGCGATGAAAACAAGATTTTGTTTTCCCATTTTTCGTGATGTCATTATTTTGATGAAGTCTAGTGGACGCTTATACGAAATAACCTGTTTGACAGATCTTGCAGACCACGAGAGAGGTTTTTATCGAAAAATGAATATTCTGTAATATTCCGAAATGTAACCATTTTCGCCGAGGAAAATCTTCGAAACTACCGACCGGAGAGAATATGATAAAAGCTTTTTGTAGATCTCACTCTACTCTATGACAAAAATCTCAACAAAAATTTTCGATCTCATTTACAATTCGAGGTGTTCTAAAAAAACGATTTTTTTTGGAAGCTGTAAGTTCTATCTTTTCTTTACTTCACTCCTGAATTGGTAAGAGCAATAAAATTGAAAAAAGCGGTTTCGTTAGTAACTTTCCTTTATTTTAAGATGAAATTAGAAATATTGCGCACCTCGTGCGCCGAATTTGGATTTTGCGGGTTCGAGTTGACCAATAGAGATTTAGTATTACAAGTTTCGAGATATTTCGCATCCGACGAACTTTATGTCTGTGCTTTCATAATACGGAAAGAAGAAGCAAAGAAAGTCTGGGAAACAGCCCCAAATCACAGTTTGAAACATCCTTTTCAACACACGGTGCGAAAAGTGACAACCTCACATCCCACACATTATGATGAAAAATACTATTTTTAGTGTTCGTCACCAAAATGTATAAATACATAATTCTCCATAAGGTTCCTTCATTTAATTCAAAAACACAATACATCTTTTGATCACCTCTGCAATAAAAAACATTTTGGATAAAAAAATATTGTAAAACAATGCATTTGTCAAAATGCCTTTCAATGGAAACCCAGTAGAAATCTAAAACGTAATAATTAAGTGTAAATAATTAAATGTAAAATTAAATGTAATGATTAAATGTCTGGATGCTATCGCTCAAAGGCATCACAGGAGACATTCCTATAACGTCCATACAACTAAGGACGGAATATTTCCGGTAGCGTGCCCCAAAGACAGGGTAAAGTGTCCGGGCGAGCGTGCCTAACAGAAGGTCGCCCTGGCGGTCACAATTCTCACTAGGGAAATATAACTTTTTAGTGACGGTTTGTAAGTGTCCTTATGTATGAATTTCTTTGGTTTTTCTCAATTCATTTCAATCCGACGAATATAACCCAATATATTCGTTATTATTAGTGATCATGTCAGTATAAATTCTAGTTCATTTAATTATTTAGCATAAAATATATGCTTTGTCAGAAGCATATTGAGCTCTTCGTATTTGTCGTTGTGTACATAAAACTGACATAACGATTGTAACACTGATGACTATATATTTCCCCCAATTTGAATGATTGCAGCATATTAATGTCAACTTCAGGATTTATAGCAATTTTTTCTGTGCAGTTTAATGCAGAAAATCTACTCCCACACGAGCTTCACCGTAATTGTAGAAATTATAAAAATTTCATTGTTTACTCGTGATTAGCCCCGAAGGTCAAACTTGATGATGGTGATAGACGGTAAATCCATCTGATGATTGTACATGCTAAACAATGAAATCCAAAGCGCAAGAATTATTATTATTATTGGGAAAAGTAATTATTACGGTGGCACGTTAGTTCTGGTTTTTTTTTTCAACAAACTTTGATAAATGTGGAGTAATTGTTACCCGGCTTTGATTTGATGCGTGAATAAAATTGTAAATAGTATAGAAAATTTCAGATTAGAGCAGGTAAGATAGTGGGGGTAAAACCGACTGCATTTCCCTTCCAAACAATTATTTTGGAGCACTGACCTGGTCACGAGAATGAATTTGAGAAAGGTCGACTGACGATCAACGGATATAACTCCAAAGTTCGAGGCTCAAGCATTCCACTGAAAGCAGTTGTATAAGTGAATGCATCCGATCGTTCCAATTGCATCAATGACCTATTTTCTTATTTATTTTCAACTCAACTGAAACAATACCTTTAGAATTTTCGACTTCCGAAAATAAAATATGCGAATGATGTTTTCTGGAAAATTCGAAATTGTTAATTAATTGCTTCAAGTGCCCGGGATGAACATGAAACTCATCTTAATTTAATCTTCACTTCACTAAATTTTTCCGAAAATGTAGAAAAATTGAGAAATTTATTCAATTTATTTAATTGAGTCAACAGTAATTTCAACAATTGCAAGTATCAGCGCACTTCATGAAAGTGGAACATTAATTATTTTCTGTTCACTGAAAGGGTTTCCATTCCATCCGAAAAATACCTTTCTCTCTGGGCCATAGTGGGGGGTGTCCAGTAAATTTAAAATAAAAAATTGAAGGAGTCAATCAAATCTTTATTAACTTGTCAACGTTTCGGGTGATACGTGATCTTCTTATGATTAAGAAAATTTCATTTATTTCCATTTACAAAGGCAAACAACAAATTTTAATATGATAACACCAGTGCCACTATGGAAAATACGACTATTATAATGCCACTGTAGTGATGAATTATAACCCAACGAGCATTAAAAATATCTTTGAGATTGAAAAATAAAATATCTGCAGAAAAAAACTTTTTTAATGGAGCGGTTAAAATAATTCAGTAAGATTTTCATGCCATTCTCTTTCACATATTCTCAAAATATCAATTGAAAATTACGATTCTGAGTTTTCCATTTTCATTTCTTTCAATCGTGGGAGAGTGGGGCTAAATGGAACGATGGAAATAAACGAAATACATGAGACAAGCGATGAATTAATGAAATTCAATGTTATTCTGCTGTGCTTCACTCGTCCCTGATTGTAATTATAATCCTTATATTTCAAAAAGTTGAAAATATACAGTTGATGATTATCGTTAGAGATAATGTGATACAGTTTTCAAATTTTGGAGTATAAAAAAACGAGCAATTGACGGAATGTAGTTTTTTATACGTCATTTGTGCGTTTTATTAAGTATTTCTCCTAATTTCATTAGCACTAAGCTTCCACATGGATCCATAGTAATATCTTTTTCCAATTCACAGCAGAAATTATTTGCTCACAACATATGCCAGTTTTAATTTTTTAGTTATAATATTGGAACATCAAATCATAATTCTTGAACAATATTTTTCAAAATGTATTTTTGCATAAAACAAATATTCCTGGAAAATACCAAAAATATTTTAAAAAATTGTAATATATGTAGTGAATAGATTGATAGATATTATATACATGTTCATTGCATCAGTAGAATAGCGTAAAATGGGTGTCAAAAAATGTTACACTGATTTTTTTTAGAGGGATGATATTAATATCGAGAGGTTCTGTAGGGCAGGCATCGGCCCAGCTAGCTCAGAGCAAAGTCATAAACTGGAGTGAGCAACCAAATAAAGTTTATAACGATACCAATTATAAGGGTCTTAGTACGATCATAGACGGGACAGTAGTGGGGAGCCACACAGTTCCAGTATTGGGAAACGTCTTATGAAGCGTCTGCCAAATGGTAAAGTGAGAAAAATAGCCGCCGTAATTAATTAACACAGAAATTAGGAAATCTAAACCTGGACCAAAATATTTATAAAGATGATGGTGCGACAATTTTTTGAAATTTTTACTCATGTTCAGTTGAAACCTGACTTAAATTTAGAAAAGAAAGTGAATGATTTTACCATCTATGTGAATTAATTAAATTCAGTTGAGTGTATTATTTTTATAAACATATCAGTGTCTGTTTTTTTTTTACCGGCTAACGTTATTTGCTCATATAAAAAATGAATATTTTCTTTATTTAACATTTTTACTTCAATCAATTTTATTTCTTGAATAAATAATTGCGGGATCACTAGAACCTGACATTGTGGAATTTGTTTCTCACCCCTGAAATTGAACAGACTTTTTTTTAAATATTTTATTTGGCATGTCAAATTCAAAATTTTCCATTTTTTGGGTTATTTTTCCGCTTCTCCTTTCCTTCAGCGACATTTATTCTCTTTTTCTTTTCTCAAGCCTTACCCCTACCCCAGTTGATTCCAGCGCAGGAGAAGGGCCTTTAAGACCTGATTTGTAAAGGCCCATCACCCGATACAATAGGCTCTCGTCTATCCTTTATCATGTATTAATGGCGGTCGGGAGCACGACTTGCTGTCGGAGCAGAGGTTGCCCAGCCCTGGTTTGTAGTAGTCCACAATTTTACTGACAAAATGGATATTCTAGAACCAGTGGCTGCCCCGATTAATTTTAAATTTACCCCAAATAGGTACCTGTTGAGGGGTGATTTTATTGAGAGGGTAGGTAGCCTGAAGGATAGCCCGGGATGGTGGTGGGAGAAGATTAATGGCTTCGATTTTACTCCAGCGATTGGTCAACAACGATTCTACCATTGGGAAGAGTGGAGACGAGTATTTCTCTTAAATTATAAATGAATAATCAATTGATGAGAGTTTAAAGAACTGACATCTCATGTTTTTTTCACTTTTTAATAAAATAATTATTCGATATTAAGGTGACTAAGAAATAATCAATTTCTGACACCATGATGTTTTAACAATTACCCCTCCTACAACAATGAATTTTGCAAGTTAAATTTGGTGAGGACTGACTTTGCTGGGCTTGATGAAATTGGGTTATTGTATTCCGAACAATGAATCTAATAGGGTTTTTATGGCCTAGGCTCCTGAGGTTCCGATTTTGCCCATATCGGGGTTAGGGCATAGGTTTATTAATCATAGCGTCTCTACTTCAATTCCCGGCATCATCAGAAATAATAGGGTTTTTTCATTGATAATTGTAGCTGGGATTCATTAGGAGCGGTCCTATATAATGTAAAAGTTAATTTTCTTTTGTTTCAACTGAGTTATGGGTAGTATTTATTATCGTTTCCATATTCCGGTCATCCGATGTAACTAGATGTTTGATTTGATTAAATTTCGAACCGTTAGACCGGACCAGAAAGGTTTCATCACGTCTTGATATAAATTTGCGTTACATGTCTGATCAGGATTTTCTTAACTAGAACGTAACCAAATTAACAACGAAAAATCCATCGACTTTGGTTTCTTCACGAATTTTGGCTAACTTATACAGGCAACCAATTAACGAATTGTAATCAGCTTATTATGTGGATAGCGATAATTGGAATATTCCATACAATAAAATGTATCCTTCGACTTTGGCGGGTCGTTGTGAACGTCGTGGGCTTCATCACTATGCTGGTATTCAAAAGAGAGCAAAAAATGAACTCATGACTTATGCCTTTGGTGCAGAGGAAGCTGCTAATAAAGAAAACTGCAACAAAATTCGTAGGCAAAACAATTTTTCCATAATTTTTTTGATTCTTTTCTTTATCCGCAATTGGTATTCTTTTTTATATTTTAGCATAAAAAAATATGAAATTCTTCCTCTTTCAAATGAAACGCTAAGTATACCATATATACTCATTGTAGTAATACATTTATGTGATCCAGAATAATTCTCTAGCAAAGATAATGATCTTCTGCTCGTTAAAAGGGACTTAAGGAAATCGTATATGTATCAGGAAAAAATCGGGAAATAAATAAAACCGAAGAATAATAAGTATAAAATGAATCTAAGAGAACACTCTCTTACAATCATTTTTATTCTGATTTACTGAACTCGAGAAGATGTTATCCAGTACAAGTCAAGTGTATAGACAATCTCCTCAATTTAGTCGTTATGGTCAAGAACAATTAAATCCAATTAAGTCTATTATTATATTAATAATAACATTTTTTCAGTTGAACATTAGCTAATTCATTAAAATCAAAGCTTTAATGAATTCAGGATAAAAATATATGGAGCTATTTCTATTTCTAACTTTTTGCATTTCATAATTTTTTTTTATTTTCAGGTATATGTTACTGTAAATAGAGATAGTGTCCGAACTGAGAAGCTATTAACAAATTCAACCTCTTTGAGTCATCACCACTTATTTTGGTGGATGCTCATGTAGGTGTACGGGCACCCCTTACTTCTCTTTTCGTAGCGAATTCAGTTCTTCAAACAGTTTCTGTTCACAGTTTTTTGCGTGGATTTCTGATCATGAAGTAGAACAGTTTCTGGTCCCGAAAACAAGGAAGTTTAACAATCACGTACAAACTCTTGTTTGATTTTCAGAACGCGGCAACCTGGGCTCATGGGACTCACGCAGCTCCTTAGTTTCGTTAGTGAGAGTGGGGAGAGGGGCCTCATCCACTTAACAAAGCTAGCAGGACTAATTCGATTTTCCTCCCTCCGTGAGCTTTGGTTCGACCGATACCGGCAGAGCGCGACCGTACGATCGAGCGGAAATTTTCAACTTCCTATCAACTTGAAAGATTAATATCGATTTTTTCATTCAAAATAGGCAGCAATTACTAAGCAATTACTAAAGGATTTTTTAAAAATTCGTTCAGCATAAGGAATTACCTTTAATCGTTATTTTGTGTTCGGACGATATTTACAGCAATTCAATAAATAAAATAGAGCAATTATGCAAAATTCTAAGGTGGAGAGATAACTTTATAGTCGTTGTTAATAAAATGACTATAACTCTGATAAGAATTCCAAGGGTTGACGATCAGAACAGGGATAGGACAGCCTCAGCAGTGAAAAATGAGTTCATTGAGGTTGACTGACTTCACGGATCTTGGAAGGATATAAACAATAAGCGTGCAATTTCAACTTATGGCAAAAAGAGATAAAGATGTAGTGTCACAACTCGTTCTCCTTTGTTAGTTGACGCTATAGTCTATCAATCCTTTTTTCAGTTATGACAGGTAATCTAGCCGCCATAGTTGGTAGATATTGATAATGCGGAAAATTGGAAGTTGAAAACACCATTTCTGAATAACACAGGGATATGTAATTTTTATTGAATATTTTCCTTCATACACATTGACCCATCAAAAGTTAATACTTCGAGACACTCATATGCAAAGTACTGCCCCCCCCCCCCCCCCCCCCCCCCCCAAGCCATAAGCCCTGCCCATGGCTTAGTTTATAATTACAACATGTGTAATTATACATCTGGAGTAAATTTAATGTACTAAAGACATCAGACATCATCATGTAAACAATTTTGAAATCACTGATTGGTCGGGACAATATTGCGGGAGTGGGGGTAGGAGTGGGTAGGAGTGGGGGTAGGGTTCAATGGGGTGGGGGGATATGAGAAGTGGGGAGGATGGTATAAAGCGACAGTTCTCAGCATCAGAGGTCATTCGACAGTTTCCTCTAGCACCAACAACATGGAATTTTTCGGAAAGCTGATGCGCCTCCTTGGTGTTGGCAAGCCTGAATGTAATCCAGTTGTAAGTCTACCAGTGGAAATAACTGAGAATATTTTTAGAATGTTAGATCCCCACTCACTCATAAATGCGGCCCAAGTATCCCGAAAATGGCGTGATGTATGTCGCGGTGATCCTCAGTTGAGAGCCACTGCCAGGCGTCACATCAGGAGGGAGAAAAGGCTTACTTACGGCCTAAGCGTTAAGTCTAGAGCTGGGTCGCTCAAGAAGACTCCGCTGGTTACGTCTGTATTTGTGGTGCCTAATATGGGTGGTGCCCCAGTTATTTTTACTTTCGGCCCTTCTGGCATTTGTGCAGGGCAACCAAAGACCAAAAGCGCTAAACGACGCGTCCGTCCTTCGTCAAGAACAGGGATGGTAAAGAGTATGCTTAAGTTTAGGTAATTATAAAGACTATAAGATAGTAAGTTAAGAATTGCGGGCCCGTAATCTAAGTAAGGAGCACTGACAATTGGAATAGACTTAGATATAAATTTTGTAGATTAAATAATAATAAATGGATTTAAAAAAAACGGAACAAGTTTTCAATGCTTCATTTAGCATACTAGCAATGACCAATGCTTACATTTAATGGAGGTACCCACTATAGTTTAGTACAATACCAGTGCAGTTGAGAATCGATAACCGCTCAAAAAATCCCCCGAGAAGAAAATAATATGCAGCAATTTAATTGACTAAATGCCGATGCACAGTTGTTTCTACCTATTGAAAGGTAGAAATCGATCAAGACTATGTCAAGCAGAGACGATTAATAAAAATGTTCTCATTTTTTTAATTCCAGAATGTAGATAGAATTTTAACAGTAATCAATTGCTGAAAAATAAAAGAGTTACGTTACTTTCCGCCATTTTAATTTTAAATAAGGTCAACTGGATGGGAGAAATCATGGGGTGAAGGGGTTTTAGCTGGAAAAGAACATCCCTATCAAGGATGCATATTTCATAACTGTACTTTCGCTACCAGGGTATCATCCTAACGTGGATAAATATGTTCGAGAGCATATGCTGACAATCACAGAAAAAAAATACCTAGCATTTCAATTTCAGTTAGTCAGAACACTAATCGTTTTTTAGATAATACTATGAAATCCTACTGAACTCGGCTATCATTTTAACAAATGCATAGATTCTCTGTAGAAAGACTCGCTTAGGAGCATGGTGGCCACAGTGGCCCCACTGGAAGGGGCTCCCTTGTCCTCATGGACAAGGAGGGGTGCCTAAAGTTGTCCAGAGTGAGAGCCTTTCTCCCGGGAAAGCCAGTAAATCCGGCCGGCGCCTTGGATAGAATGAAAAGCAGAACCTTGTCACTGCAAAGGTGTCACTATAAGGCCTTGTCACTGCAAAGTCGATGGTCCAGGACTGGCGGGAGGGGAAAGGGGGAACCAACCTCGTAATAGAGATGGGTTCCAGATTTCTAGGAGGGCTGCAAGAGACGGATTACTTATCGAAATTTCGACCAGTCCAAACGGCGCGGTCAACATCATTAGACAACTAGTCAATTTATTTGACACCTACGAATATGGAGCCTAATTCAATCACCACAATCGATCACCTCATAGGTAAATTTATGACAGATTTCTGGAAAACAATTAACAAGCTAGGCGGAAATACTCGCTTTGCTGGCAAGAAAATTATCAAGGAAATACCAATGTCAATTGCGTGAATAATCTGCTTAATATGTTCTGAAGCTCATGTGCTAGTCGAGGATTTACTTTTCCGATTCAACGTCAATTAATGTAATTGAACCATGACACCTAACTCTAAATTAAGAAATGTAAAGTCCATAATTAAATTCAAAGTGTCAATTTGACTAGAGATTATTTTGACTGGATCTTACTTAGTTGTTGATACAGCAACTACCATACAAAATTGTCAAAAACGTATCAGTTGAAAACCCTCTTGGTTATACCACCTGACGTCGAATTGTGCAATTCTGTAGTACTTGTGGTCAGTCAAGAAATTACTTTTGACAACTATGAGCAGCAAACTTTCATCATATAGCAATTACGTACTTATGAGAAGTCAAACATTATGACGAATAATTTTATCCCCAATTTTATAAGAACTTTTTCATCACGATGTGCTGAAATAGTAGTTTATGCTACGAGGGCTGAAAAGTGTTTTGGCATCGTATTTCATCAAAAGCAGCGTCGCAGGCACTTTCCGCACTTGTTACGAAATATACAATGTCAGACTGTGTGGCCCATGTTATGTTATGTTCCGGCGGGAGTAAAAACCGCGATTCTAACCTCGCTTTTTATCCTTTGGGACTTAAAGTAGTATATGCACCACGGTCAAAAAGTGTTTTCTCCTGGGGGTCCATAATATACTATTATCTTACAAAGCCCGATTAACTAAGTATTTCTGTTGCCCAGAAGAGGTAAGTAAAAAAGGAAGGCAATAAGCGGGCACGTATCTCCCTAAGGTAATAAAGGCGGGAGGTTGGGGGATACCAATTGACCAAAACGCAGTTTATGTCAGTCGGTCCGCCCTAACCTGAATAAGTATTTAACTCGTAGATAATATAACAGCAACAGCAGTAGTTTATTTATCAACTCCTATTAATTATTAATCCTCAAAGTATTACAGATGAATACATGCAGCTCTCTTGGTACAAGTTTTTGTTTACACTCGCCTCGTCTTCCCGAGTGCTGTCGTCCGGCTGCTTCAGTTCAGTTGGTGGTAGTGCTGAATCGGTATGTGCAGATTCCTTCGTTACAAATTTAGCATTGGACGCAGCAGCTACAGAAATGGTGCAAGCGATGCCATCTGTTAAAAACCTAATAAGCGGTCGAGTGTCCGCAGAGCAGGCGCAAGAAAGTCTCTTCTCCTTTTTCCAGTGCATACTAAGTGTTGATCCCAGATGGACACCATTTATCAGAGTTAGCGCAGTAGCGTGATACTTACCATTTATTCCCGTTTTCTTACAGTATCAAACTCAACAATTAAATACAGAATAATAAGATAATTTTTGAAAATGAATCTGTTGCTTCAAATTATTTTGCTTTAATATACACTTGACTCCTTGGGTGATTCCTCAGATGGTTTACTATGGGGCGCTGACTATCGGCGCGTGTGTGTAGTTCGATAAAAGTGACGCGCGAAAGCAAATTCATATATATGAAGTTTGCTGTATCATAAATGCCAGTTCACCAGTCATTATTTGCAGGAATAAGGTCGACAAAGAGAGGTGTTAATAATGTCGCTTCTCGCTCATTGTTTCGCGCGACTGACCCAAACGCAACAAAAAGATGAGGTAAATAATCCTTTATTATTTATTACTATTACCGTTAGAGAAACAAGTTCTTATCCAATAATGAGAATGCGAAAAATTCGAAGAGTGACTCCCTTTTCGATATAGTAATTAAACTTTTTCAGTAATTTCAATTTGAATTGTCAGACATTTTCATCCTTTTATTTCTAGCTGAGAGGATATAAAGTCACCGATGTCAATCGCCGTAGAAAATTTGGAATTGCTAGTCGAAGTTTGCAAGAATTAAAACGGAAAGCCTGTGTTAAGTTCAACGTAAGTATTCAATTCAAATATATTATCTAATAAGTCACTGACCATAGTGTAAGTTAATTACATCCCTCTCTAATTCATCCTTTTTAGCTGCTATAAGTAATACAAGTGCAAAAAGTAAAAAGTTTCGCACACTTCACGCGCAAAGCCCTCCCTTTTTTTTCCCTCGTATCGTAATGCACTATTTTGGCCGCCCTACTTTGGCTGTAATCAGGGACGAATATGAGAATTTAGTTGCAGCGTGACCTTCGAAGGAGATGCAACTCGCGGTGTGCTCTATCGAACGCAGGCCCGGGGCCATTCTCCCCTCAGTGTCACGGTCTCGCAATTTCCCTCGCTCGATTCTATGAGTCAAGGCTTAGCCTTCAAATTTCTTCATCATCGCCTTTATATCTTCATGTATTGAATTCCGATGGCATGGAAAATTGTAAATTTATATCGGATTTTCTGTTTAAGACTCGGAGGCGTTATTGTGGTTATTTACATTCCGTGGTTATTTCAATTGTTGTTTTTTTCTCATAATCGTTCACAGTTTTTAATGATGCAGAGATAAGATATAACTACATATTCAGAAATGAAAAAATATTCTTTTCAAATTATAGAACACATTGTTTTTATAACCGCCAAGTCGTGTACATGTATAAATACTCTGATGAATTTTTCCCGCATATTGCCTGCAAAAATTTTTTTCCATCACAAAAACAACGGGACGTTTGTCGTTTCCGATTTGTTTTTCCGAGCCAAGACTTAGACGCAAAATTACGTTATTATATAAAGATATATATTCAATTTAGGTTAATTTATTTATTTGTCAATTTTTTTCATGAATATGAATAGGTAAATATAGGGTTATACCATAGGTATCCAAAATCATGCGAGTCTAACCTCGCTCGCTACAATCGCAGATTCTGGGCCTAATAACAAAAAACTATACGAAGCTCGTGCGTTACGGTTTGGTTTTTGACCGGTAGGATTGTAAAAGTCGTCTTTGACTCGTTTTATAAATGTCTCACGAACCAAAAAACCTATCCCGCACTTGTTCCATAATATATTAAAATTACACAGGGGGTATAAACGTAGGAATTTACGAGGATGCAAACGTGGCTGATGCATTGGCCAGCATCGTTCACCGATACTCGACCAATATGTTGGCCCACATCGATCCAACAAGGTTCGCTTGAGCGATGTTGGTTCAACGGTAAAGCCCCGATCTGTTGAATGAATATTCGTTGTTCGATCAGTGGCCATTCATGGACCGTACGCAGCTTCCCCAATATCCGTCACTTAAGGTTGTCGTTGATGACCTCAATCATTGAATATGACATTCTGGTTTACATTAAACAATGAAATTTGTTGAAGTTTCATTAAAATCGTCATTCATTGAGACCAGGTGAATAATAATTGAAACAGCTTGGAAAAGGAGGTGGACATAGGTATTGGGTTAGTGGTAAGGGCGTAGGACTAGTTTGCGAAAGATCGTAGGTTCGGGTCTCGTCGGATCCAAAATGTGAGTTCGTCAACTAGAGTTTTTCAGGATCGGTATCGTTGCCGGTTGTGGTTAGGATAACTCTTAAATCCTAAAAGTGAGGAACTTTTCTTTTTCACTTTTTGTTAATCAATTTAATGACTGCCTCGGTAGCCAATCATATGTCAAACATTTACCATCTACTCTGTTGTTCTTTTTTATTGCGAACTTCTTTCAATCTCCGTGAAAAGATTGATAGTACCGTAAATTTCAATAAAATACAAATGTTATTAATATTTTTGGATAAAAATAATGAGATTCTGCTGTCAATCGGTTGCCATCATTGGGCCAATTAAGGTACCGATAATCGGGTCGGAATTATCATCCACGCCTCGACTGGACATTGAACCAGTCTCTTTTCCAAGCTTCGGAAATGTTGGTGTCAAAGAATCTTACAGAAAAATCTTGGAAAATTTTACGGAAAATACCATCAAAATGAGGTCTGTAGTTGAATTAACGAGTCAGACTTTCTTGCGTTAGTCAGGAGGGAATTCCAGCCGTGATATTGATGGGCCTCCTCGATAGTCTTATTAATATTATTTTATTATTATTTTATTTTTTTCACTTAATTTGGCATAAGAATTTTTATTAGAATACGTGATCGTGGTACATGAAATAATGGATGATTTTATTAAGTTAATCAGTTATGGTGTTGACTAATTTGAAACTCAATAAAAAATGTAGTGTTGTCTTTATTATGAAAGTAGAAACACAAAAATAAAGTTTGTCCGAGTCGAAATATCTCCCAACACGTAGGAGTAATTCCTCATTGATCAATTCGAACCGCCAAATTCCAATTTCAGGGACGGAGTGCGCAGAAAGTCTCGTAGAAAAAATTAATTTATAATAGGGAATAGTTGATTTCTTGTTCATTTGGAAAAATATACTATTAAAGTTGTTTGTTTCTATTCAACTTTCTAATATTTTATGGATTTTTTTTTCAGTAGGGGGCTTCAGCACCTGGATCTCGTTCTCCTCTGCCCCACCTTGTTCATTGCACAGGCATTTATATTTATATTTATTTTTGTTTATTTATTTAGCATGTGCTAGCCCGGCCCGGCAATGCCGAGTTGTGATTTCTGAGTTTGCGACACACCATCGAATGTAGTTTCCTGTTAGATGAGAACTCTCTAATGGCGGCATTGGTCAAGTCAAAATATGATTCGTACGGAACGTTCACTTTGTAATACATGTAGACAACTTTAGGATAATAGATTTTTTTGTAGAAGAATAATTGAAACAGAGTATAGTATTAAAATAGAAAAAGGAGGGGACTTACTATTCTCTCATACACCGCACATAGATAACTAGCAAATAAAATAAAAATTAGTTGGTTTTCAAATTAGAAAAAAATATTTTTCAGATTTTTTAAGTGCATTATCACTGACGGTATAATGGTGCCTTGCGTCCGAAAAAAGCCCCGAGAAACTGAATCAACGATCAATTATCAAGGTATCGTTAGGAGGAAATCCCGAAGTCTCCGACGATAATGGAATACCGGCTAGTAGATATGAATATAAAAGAGCAATTACTCATTATGAGTAATTATTAACCCTTAATCAGAGAGGCAAAAAATGTTATAATATATTTTTTTGAATTGTTGAAAACTTGATATAGCCAAATAACAATGTTTAGAATGTGTAGTGTCGAAAGGCTGTGCATTTATTGTCTTCCCTTCTGCAGGATGGTCGATGCATTTGCCGAAGTAACCTTCAATTTCCAACTGTCCCTCCATTCCAAATATTATTCTATTCATAATAAAAAAGGCTTTCCCAAACTTTCTAGATTTTTTTCTTTTATGGTCATTCGTATTTTTTGCAAGTACTTGTCCATCGTGCAAAAAAAAGATAAAAGATAATTGAGTGTAAATTTTAATGATTTCTCAATTGTTTTTCAAATATTATGATTGATTAATATTGACATTCACCTCCATCTTCCTCTCACTTCGTTCGAGATTATATTCAACGATACCCTGTAGCATAACATATTACTTTATTGTAGTAATTGATTAATTTCTTTCTATGTTTAGATTACCAATGACCTCAGCGAAATCAATATGTTTTTATTGGATGGTTCATTAGTGGATGAAGGCTATTTTTATACTTTGGAACCCCAGACAACTATGATTATTCAAAAACCGGGCGAGAGAGTTCTGTCAGGTAAACAATTTTCTGCGAAAGAAATAGAAAGTTATTCTTTGAAGAGCCAGAAGTTGGCAATATTTATGCCGGATAGAATTGGACTACTAGTGTTTATAAAATGCCGCAATTTATCCAATGTGCATGCAAGCGTTACTGTAATCGGATATTATAATAACCACTCTATTCTTCTCTCGGCCTTGCTAAAATCCAACCCCTTTCCTCAGACGCAGATTTGCTCTATGAAACCCTAAGGCGAGTAAACATCGATTATCTTACGGCGGGTGATCAGGCTACCAAGTTTCTAAGCGAGAATCTAAAGAGAAAGGTTGCAGTTTTGCACAGTTTATTGAATGTAGATGACTCGAGAACTGTCTGCAGTAAAAGGGAAGAACATCCGGAATGGTTCATGGGACTGGAAACAAATATTACGACTAAGGTAATAATCTAAAATTATCTCATTTTAAATTATCGAAGGGAAAAATTCGCATTTTATTATAATGATTTGACTTCGTATGAAGTCCTCGAATTCTAAAAGAGATCTTGAATTGCAATTTTTCGTAGTTGGCATTCTAGCATTGTTAGGAAAAATATTTGGGCCATTAATAGTCTAATGTATCTGGTGAAAGCATTGCAACCTTTAATTGAATAATCTGCCGATGATAAACTACCACTCGATTTTATAAATGCCCTGAACAACATAAAATATAATCTTTTATTACTATCGCATCAATTAATTTCAACATCCTGACAAATAATTGAAGGGTTTAGTAGATATGTGCTACGTTTGTACGAGACATCAAAAGATTATCATATGAACGCTCATAACAGCGCGGAATAGATAGATTGATAATAAATTTTATTGGTCAGAATTTTGAACAAAAAACATAATAAGAAAATATAACAATACATAAAATGTAATAAAATAGAACAAAATAATGGGATCGGATAATTAGAGAAAAGAACAATTAGGTAAAGAAAAATTATAAAAAGAACCATCAACAATATCACTATGACGCTATCGTTCTCGCGGTTTCTCTCTGCAGAAGCCAACAACATAGGTTGAATTTGAACGCCGCAGGAGAGGATTAGTCTCTGATGCATGCTGAGATGCCATTCCAGATTAAAGGATTAGCCACCGTCAATGCGACCTTGTAACACTGCGATGGTCAGAGATGGTTAGTCATCCTAGGTCATGCCGAGGACCAGAGATCAAGGCCCCGTCGGTAGGTCACTAACAAATCTTACAGCACGGTTGATCATACGCTAGAGCTGCCCATCACGGACAGAGCCAACCCCCAAGGACTGTCAAGAAGTAGAAGATGTCAGGGAAGATGAGGACCTTGATAAGCATAATGTGTAGAGGCGTGTCCGTATACCTGCAAAGACTGTAAAGTTGGTACAGCGCACAGTCGATACTAGACCTTATCTGCTGCACATGGGAACTGACAGTAAGCTTACCGTCAATAAAAACCTTCGAATTCCTCACGCTACTCAATGATTGAGCCGTCAGCACCAAGTAGAGACAGGGCGGACAAGTCAATCGCATTGATGAGGCACTTGGCCCCAAGAGAAATAGCCTTGGTCTTGCCAACGTTTAGCTAAGGTCTGTTAGCGGCAGTCTAACCCCGGAAAGGGCTAATGCTCTTATTCAGGCGGGAGATATCGAAATGCAACTCAGATGGCTAGTAGCTCATGTAGATTTGTCGATCATCGGCCTGCTCCAGGAATCACATCACCGATATCATTGATGAACAGGAATATGAGCAGGGATCCAAAGATGGAGCCTTGTGAGACATTAGCGTTGGTTGGAAGGAAGCCTGACTGTTTAAATTCGCTCCTCGCAGCCTGCGATCGATTAGTTAGATATAAAGCAAACCAAGCCGTCTCATATGTGGAGAGAGAGAGAGAGACCCAAGGAAGCTAGCTTGTACGCAGCTAGCTTGGAGATCAAATTGGGAAAGGAGACGGTATCGAAGGACTTGGAGAAACCGAGACAGCTGCTTAGAAGCCAACCGGTCAATGACTTTCCCACGGAAAGAAAGGATCGTAATCGGCCTGTAGTCCGATGGAGTTTTAGGGCGACTGACTTTGGGCACTGGGATAATGGTATCACGTTTCCGACTAGCAGGAAAAACCGTGCAGGAACCGTAAGATCATGACCCGAGAGATGTTACTCCATTTGACAGAGATGTGGCACGCTATACAAATTTTCCGTCTACTATGTGGGGAAAAAAGTGATTGCGTATGGAGGACTGCGGTGCTCGATATATACAAGAAAAGTTAAATAAAGAAATGGCTAAAAGCCGGATAGCTCAGTTGGGAGATCACCTGTTGCATAATCAGGCGATCCCGGGTTCAAATTCCGGTCTCGATGATCCATTTTTTCAGTAATTTGTCTTGTAAAAGTTATATCAAGAATTATCCTGTTCCCCTCCCTACCTAATCTAAATCCTATCCAACGACTCCTTTGACGTCACAAAGATTTGGAACGCTGTACAAATTTCCCGTATACTATGTAGAGATGTTGTTGAGTTAAATTGAGCTCCTGGTGAGAAACTAACATCAGGGGGCTGAGCCATTGTATCAGTCCTATCCTGAGGAGTTACCGCTGAGACAGCAGCAAAGTGCACATTGAAGACATCTGGCGGAATGGCAAGACTATAAGAGGAGCCAGGGGTGAGAGTCAAGCGCCGCAGCTCTTTCCAGAGCGACGATTCCGATCGTTCAGACAGCCGGGAACGGGCATTAGATGTGCATAGCAGTGGTCGGACAAACCGAGTTCCTGAGTTAACCAGGCAATAATCTTAATGGCATTTACTCTCACTTGGCGAAACGAAGTGAGGGTGTCGTCCTACTAGGAGAAAGCTTAAGAGAATGTTGTTGCAAAGCAGTGGTTGAGTCCAGGGATGAAAGTCCTCTGGAACTTACTCCGGAAGTTCTCGAGTGCTTGCGGAGTCGCTAGACCAGCCAATTTGGAGCAAACAGAAGTTGATCGCCAGCCGACATAGGAGCTACAGAGGTCAGGCAGTGAGATAGCTGGTTACATTCATCATTAAGGCAGAGGCCCAATCAGGTCGATGAGGTGAGAATCGTATGGTTGCGCCATGTTCAACCAGTTTCAGGGAAAGGTCACTCATCAGACATCGTATCAAGCGGGCATTAGCACTATCCGACAACTGGTCAGCGTTGAAATCAGCGTTGAAATCTCCCATGATGATTTTGTGGGAGTAGCCATCATGTGAGCTCATCCAGACAGAATAGGTTGATGTGACACTGACCTTGAAAGACACACATCTTGGGAGACTTTAGGACCATTTGGGGCGGAGAGACAGGTAGATAACCAACGGTAGTAGAGTAGAAGGAAGGCAGAAGAAAGGAATAAAAGTGGGAGAAATGCCGCATAGAAAACCTAACAAACGATCGAACACACAACACGGTATGAACGACACACAATGGGTGGATGAAAGGCTAAGTGAGATACTAAGGACTAAATGTTCACTATGTTGGATTCATCGACGGATTTGCTGTGTCTAATAGTGGCAATTGGGGCGATGTAAACACAGTTGCCTCGTTACTGAGCAGGACGTATTCGAAGAAATCGAGGAGGAATTCGTCCAGATTCTGTAAGGCCCAAGGCCAAAGTTTTTTTTGTCGCGAAGCCACAGTTATATTAACATTTATTTTGCTATCGGTTCATTCTGAGCAGCTGAACACATTGTTTTAATTTCGGCTGAGCGACGGAATTTCATACCGATGGCATCGATAACGTCGATGATTAGCGGTATTAACCTCACTAGACCTCTGTGAATGTATCTCTTGTCCAGGCGTTTAATCAAGTGTTCTAATTATTAATTCCTTCCAACGTATACCGAATCCTACATTTTTAAAATTATTACAACCCTTCTTCTGTCCTCCATACGGATGCTAATCGGCCCTATCCTCACCCTATGCATGCGACTGTGGATCCTACACTGTACCACATTTGCATTCTTACAGAACATGCAAATGAACATGGGAAACCACAGAAAAACCATGTCGATACGGGTGTTTATTTGCTCTATTAGCAATCTCCTGGTCATCGGTTTCTGTTCAAAAATTCGATTCAACCGGGAATCGAACTTACAACCTTCAGAACACTAAGCTCGCACCTAGCGACTCTCTCAAAACTCCCCAACTTCTATATGAAACGTTTTTTCGTTTAACCTCTTTTCAGAAGTGACTTAGGTGGGATATTTTAACAGTACCATCCTGTATAATCTTGCCATATATGTAAATTACAAGTATTATATTTAATGCAATATATGATTGTATATTCAATTCAAGACGTTTATTCCAATATTGGTTTTCAGGAATCATACATGCATCGCAGATGTCAAGATCGAATACGCGGATACCTTTATAAAACAATTGAGCAAATAAAGGGATCAGAGACGTGGTCGACAAACCGTCCTGCACGGCTAAATCTTCACCGAGTGATCGAGTTCTTCAAGTTGCAACTAAAAGAGGATCACTATTTAGGGTATTATTTCGACAGAAGTCGTGCCAAAGAGGAGTCAAACAATGTGTTTGATAAAGTGGATGGAGATGACTACATCTGTTATGATCATTGTCCCTGCAGATCAATGTTACTGGAAAATGAGGATAGCGATAATGATAAAAGTGATATAAATATTCATGGTGATGATGAAATTGATGCCAAAAAATACTCCTCTAGTAATGTTTCACCAACCAAGAAAGCACGTGTTAGTAAAAAAGAAAGTTGTTCTTATGCAGTATATCCGAGAGGAAGAAGTGAGCAGTTTGCTTTATGTGATTCTAAGGGAGAATTCCGGTGCGAGGGAATATGGAGTGCCAACGGTTGCAGCTATGGTGATACACATAGGATCAACCCTTATAGATCCCGCGAAGAACTTATTCTATTTTCTACTTGGAATTTGGATCACAAGTAAGCCATTGAATTTTTGTTCGCAATGTTCAATAAGTATTTTTACAAAATGACATTTATATGAGTTATTCTTCATGTCAACTCATGGGAATAGCAAGATTGAGACCTCGGATTTGGCCGACGATGATCTTAAATGAAAAAATTGTGGGGAGGAAAGTCGTCTGTTGTTTTAAAGAATACTTGTGAAAAAATACGGATTTTGCAATTAAATGTTCTTTACATCTCAAGACAGGGAAAAGAAAAAGTCTCAGGAGGGCTACTCATTTATTTGATTTGGGTCAACCATTAGTTCTTGTGGAGGCAAAACGTTTTTGATTGATTGGGAAGATTAGCACCGCCATTTTGTTGACAAGGTCTGAATCTTAGTCTCCTCCCTGATCTCCGGTTACACGGAGTGCAAGATTGTTGACACGTGCTTGCAGCAGAACATTTGTTGATCATGGATAATTTATGGGAGTAGAATTGAATATTTGCTCAATAAATATTCCTGCAGGAATTAATGTATATAATATTAATTTGTCAATTTGGTATTTATTTGCTCCCAATATTCTAGGTTACATTCGTCTGTGCTTATCACGAAATAATCATTAGCATAATCGTAATCATCGATTCGTAATATCGATGTCACGTATTTAACGCCTTCCGAAGAATAATCCAATCATTTACGATAGATTTGTCACGTTGTTGACTCACCGCAATGGACAATTTTCCAGTTGATTAGCCAGCCCGTTGAGCAAATGCATGTTATACTTATTATAGATAATAAAGTTTAATTTATCATAAGTTCGTATTATAATCGTGAGACTTAACATAAGCGATCTTGCACTGAACTCTGCTTCAGGAACCGCAACAACTAATTTTGTACCTGACCAGGTAGATTCGCCAGGTGATAGAAATTATTATCACGCGACTTTAAATTTTTCAATAATTTCGATCATAATTCTAAATAGATTCAACATTATTTTCAATACATTTTACATAATGCCTATGATATGAGAAATGATGTTCGACGAATTTCGACGGTCTTGGGCTTCCCTCGTTCTTTGGTTTGCTGAGTGAGAGGAAATCCATTCCCTCAAATCGTTCCTCAGACCAAGGTAAACCGACCTAATGATCTGCAGCAGTTCCAGACGCTAATTTCACGGAATGAACGCTTTCGGTAAATCTTCCTTTTGATTGTTCTCGTCGAAGCTATCTGGGCTTCCCCAGGACTTTCTGAAATTTATTGCAGCTCTCCTGTTGTAGATATTTGTCGCAATGGATAGATATCAGAATATACAAAATAAGTGCTGGAAGGCGAGATGAGTCTTTCCTTTATGACCCTCGCGAGGGAGAGGAGTCTTCCAAAGGCTTTCCGTCGTTTTTGATATTCTATAGGCCACGGAATCTTCATAAAATAAACCAAAAACTATGAAAAATATATGATTCAATTGACTATTAAGGTCGTTATAATTTAAAGTCATTAAATAAAAACTATTCATGAACTTGCTATGGAATTATCAACAATCATTTAATGAAAAAGTTGGGGCTCCTTTGTCCGCCTGCTCGTCGCCTTGTATGCCTTGGCCTTCATGTCCTAGGACACACGCTAAGATCATCTTGTTTTGTGCTCCTAGCCTTTCCAACTCCTTCAGGATTTCCCAGACCAGTCCTGAGTCCGCGCTGCATTTTAGGAGTGCTTTAATGGCAGCTTGACTGTCTGATAAAATATGTATGTACTTGTTCATCGTCTGCCGATGTGCCAGCAGCTCTGCGCATTTCTCGATGGCCAGCAGCTCTGCGCATTTCTCGATGGCCAGCACTTCTGTTTGGAACACTGTAGCTTTGGTTCCAAGAGACCAGCTATTTCCATAGTGCTCCGTCGATCCTTCCATTTCAAGAAATATTCCCTTCGACTTTTGCAACCAGGTGGTGCACAGGGTGGTGTGCATCTGTGCACCTTTCCTCTCTATAGGTATAGAGCGATAAGGTACAGTGGTCCGTCTTATTAGCTTTTTATGTGGCTGCCCATCAGTCTTTCTTGAAAATGAAAGAGGCTGGAGGTTATGATTCTGAAGTCTCTTTTCCCATTCTTCTCTGACCATTTTTCCCAGGCTTGGATAGAAATACCGATGTTTTATTCCCCCCAATCATGCGGTACGGTTCTCAGGGTCCAACGCTGGCTGTAAGGATCTTTGTAATTGGTCCCAAGATGATGCCTATTCCCTTCTGCGAAAGCACCGGGGATATGCCGTTTGGACTTGGCACCTTTCAAAGTTCAAAAGAATTTATTGCCCATTCTACCCCTTGTAGGTACACGATTTTGGCTGCTAGAGCTCAGTGTCGAAGTTTATATTGCTGTCCCGTTATGTCGGGAGCTTATTGCATAACATCCTATCTAACGAAGCCAGAGAAGTGTTTACTCAGCAGTAGTTCCAATGTCCCCTCCGAGGTCTAGGTATAACTGCCATCCGGTTTGATAGAACACCCCACATTGACACCTCCCCTTCCTCCTAAGGCTTTCACTAGTCTAGAGGCCTCGGACAGACTCCCGATGGTAATGCTGAACTTTTTGACTCTTGCGTTCCTCCAGCACTTTCCTCTGGTATGTTTTATCACGGGATTTTTAACCTTGTTTCATCTCTTCCTCAGTTGGTTCCTCCGGCTTGCTAGCGTAGCTTCCAACTAGGCTCAGATGTATCTGACAATGGTCTGAGTCCGAGGATTCCTCCGAGACCCTCCCATCCCCTACCATGACCAAAAACAGGGAAAACGAAGCCCCAGTCATATGTACAACAAAAACAATACGCTAATTTTGTCTCTTAAATTCTACATTCTGGAAAATCTATACGAAATAGAACAAGAGATCGAAATCGAATTGCAGATTTACTTTTTGATTAGAAGTAATAATTTTCGATGACAATAAGAATTAAATTCCCGCCGAAAATATCAATTACTATTTCTTTCTGTTATAGGATTGAACGGTCACGAGCATTAATACCTCAGCTATTGAAGCACTGTGAGGAGGACACAATACCTGAGAAGATAGTGTTTGAGCTTTATGATAACTTATTCACTGTCAAAAACCTGAGTCTTGTGCATATCGTGTGTCATGCCAAGGGCGCACATAAGTGAAGGCTTCCCTGCAATGTTTACAATGGAGTAAAATGCATATAATAAAGTCTACGGTTAAAGTATCAAAAACTTTATTTTCAACTTAGTCATTGTGCTTCGAAAATGCAGAACTCACAGCTAGTCAAAGACGACCCATAGTGACCACTGGATAGTTGGAGTTTTTTTCCACATTGTTGACTATCGGATAATGTAGAGAAAGTGCATCAGTCAACAATCCCTCTAACTCCATGTATAAGTAGCAATTCCAGAATTAATTTCTACTGATATCTTTGTCGTAGGGCTCGTGTAATTTTGCAAGGGGTAGACATCCAGGTAAGAATCAACGACGAGAATAGGGCTCATTATGTCCTGAAAGAGGGCTTGGAAATGGTCACTCAGGGTTGGAGTTCAGCCTTGGATCAAGCCTCATTGAGCCTCGAGATGATACCCTCGTTTCAGGCTGGGTGTCAAGACCTGAGTAAGCCCTCGAAAAAAGGTTGATGGAGACCTCAATTAATGAAAGTTTTTTTTATTACTAAGTTCTTTCGTCGTTTCGATTTAAACGTGTTTTTTTATATTCTTTTTTATATTTAATTATTACACTGCGATTGTTGATAATAAAAACTAAACGAAAAAAATTGCTATCGCCCGGTATCGATCCATGACACACGAGGTCATTTGGACAGCCATTGGAGTATGAGATTTCGTTCTGGTGCACCAGAAACTGGAAGTGTAGGAATTTGTATTTTTATTTGCACAGTCAAGAACCATATATATATATGATATCCTAATGGATAAATAGAGTAAAAAACAATTCTATTTTTTGGTCGAGAGATATGGGGAAAAGGTGAGGCCTCGGAAGACGGAAAAAGCCCTCTTTTTGAAACTTATACTCCCAAAACGTGGTCTTAGCCTCTTGATCGTCAGCCTGACCCAGGGCTGAAGTGAGTCTCGCGAATAGCCTCATAAACTATCTTTAAATCAGGCCTTCAAGAACGATGAAATCAGGCTTGGGTCGGGCCTGAGTCATTCAGCCTCAGTGAGCTAAGGCTTTCCCAGGCCTGCTCTCATCGTCAGCCTTTGGAATTCCTACTTGGGTAAGTGGATCAACTAATATATGGAAAAAATTTCACAAAATTGGCTACTTTTTTTCATGCAGAGTTCACGCCATAATATTCCTAAGTATGGGTCAGTAAATTATCCAAAAAAATTTGAGGGGCGCTGTTTCGACCTAGTTACAAGTTAGGCCACCAGAAATTTTGATTTTCTACCGTACCTTCCTTGTTGATGTTCAGGAAGACTTCAGAACAATTTTGGACCATGTGGAAGCACTCTGGTCAATGTCTAGTATAAATCCACCATAAATATCCATCTAAGAGATTTCTATTTCCGAACACACTTCAAGGAGAACCTGTACGCCTCTCCGGCCCATCTGTTATAAGGGACGGACCTACGAATCCCCGCTGAGTTCTTCGTCTCTGACAAGTTACCAACAGACCGGAACTTCTTCCCGGAGAAGTTCAGAACTCACATGAGACGAGTCAGACCTACCACTACTGTTCATCATACCAAGGCACGTTTCTTCATCTTGAAAGATCTGTATAAAACCAGTCATGTCTTTGCCAGAGTCGATGCTCTAAAAAAACCACTCGATCTTCCCTATACTGGAGCTCATGGTAGTGAACAGCGGTGATGACAGGGTTCTCGTCTTCAAGGTCAACAGAGTCAACGAGGTCATCTCCGTTGGCAAACTAAAGCGTTTTTCGCGTTTTTCGGGAAAGCAGACGCCGACCAACCATCCGAGGAAGGAAACAGCAGCAGCTGCAATGCCGCCGGATACGTCATCCTAGTCTACTGATCGTACCTGAGGAACATCGTTCCCTACATATCGATTCCTGACTGAAGACCTATGCCAAAGGAAGTTTCGTTTCCCTCTCTCTTGGGTCCAGGTGACTGGGAGAATTGGATGTGGTCGCTCAACCCACATCAGTTCGTAGGTTTACTGATAGAGCCAAACACCAGTGTCAACGGTTCAACTGACGCAATGAACATCATGGATATATTGATCTCTTTGTCTCTCGCTCTTCATCTTTTTCTTTCATCACATATTTATTTTTATTATTAGGAGTGCAATGCCTGAGCACATCACGAACATTGCTTAAGCGTGACAGCTCTGTTTTATCTATCTGGCGCAGTCACGTTTTATCGATCTGACGTGGTACTCTATTCTGTGCAACTCTTGTCATGTCAATAATCTTTAACATCGATCTAGTGATTACGGAATCAGTATGGAGAAAGAGATCCAACGTTGAGTAGTTTGTATTACGCGAGAATTCTTCCAGAAGTTTCAATTCTGTTGTGCTGTCATAAGAAGAAAGGAAACGTTGCAGATAGTGACATACTCGTGGGGAAGACTCTGCAAGCCGCTCGAATGGAAGCTTCAATTATCAAGAGGAGTAATATACCATTGGTTGCACCAATTTTTCCACCGATTGTTCAGTATTTTAGAACTCAGAGTGAGTTATACCTGATAATTGATGTGAGGAACTGGGTGTTTCTGAAACAGAATTCATCCTGATTTTTATCACCTCACAATAATTTTTCAATAGGAAAGTTTGAAGGCTGAAATATTTGAAAAATCACAGTTCCCGACCCCGACACCAAAAAGTAAAACGTTTGGGTGTTATCATCACGTTAATACATGAAATTATGCTGATTAACAATTTTTCTCACAGTTTGAGATGATAATAGTCACCAATTTCGATTATTACAATTTCAGTATCATAATTGGGGATTAGATAAATTATCAGCATTGAAAGTGGGTTGTGTTGCCTCTGTCGACGCTCGAGTTTTATGTTTTACCGGCAACCCTTTCGGTTACTACCGGCGCATTTGTTTAGGTTTCCTCTCGAGGGATTCCCCCCTTTCAGTCGCTGAGCATTTCGTTGTACTTTTTCTTGATGTTCTAGTGGGCACGCTCGTTCGGGCGGTAATAGTAGATTCCCTTACTGAAATAATTCCACTCGGCAACTTGGTAGCTGTTTTACCGATGAGCTTTAAATTCTAACTTGGATATTTCGTGACTAATTTTGACTTTCTCATTTAAATTATAATTTAACAATTGATTAGAGAATTTGTTTAATTAAAAATATTTGTTTGTCATTTAGTATAATTAATTTATGTTGTAATATAAGTGAGAAGAGTGTGATAATTTAGAGAGAGTAAGAGAGAGATATCGTAATAATTTTATTTATTTTTTGTAACACTTGCGGTGGATCGGGCGAGTTGCTTTTATTTTATATGATAACTGAGAAGAATCGACCTGGTAACCGCAAAATAACATTTTTATGTAGTGGATACTTGACCTTTCAAGTGCTTGGCACATCTACACTTGTTCAGTCTTCAGGATGTAATGACTAATCAGAGAGAATATTAATTTAGAAAGAGAAACGAAATTTAATAACGCTCGCCTCAAAACATAAACAAATGCCAAAATAACAAGATTTTACTTACAACTGATAATACTCCTTGATAATTGACCATTGATTTATTACTGACATTTCTATGCACAAAACTCCACTTAGGAAGAACGGGACCGAGTTATTTTGCACGTTATTTGCTGGATGCAAGAGAAGTTTATTTACGTGGAATTTATCACTATAAAATTGTACGTAATTGTGATCAATGATACCCATTATACTCAAATTCACGATAAGCGCCGGGCAAAGCGAATGTAACTGATTCCCCAATCAAATATCAACCAATCTTCCGGAACCGATATCGGCTTGAGTTCGGTCGATGTGCATGAGCTGACCTGCTGATTTTTTTTTTAATATTTCAAAATGCTTATTTACGTTAATTCATTCCGTGGATGAAGCACATGGGGAATTGTAAAAACGATGCGATGTGAATGCTCCATTTCGATTAAAATGATTAAGAAATAATTATGGAAATTCCCAAACACAACACACTGAACAATATTAAATATGGGTTTACCTTGCCATTTTAGATTCATACAAACATTCAAAAACATTAAATAAACATTAAATTATTTTATTATTTTTTGAAAATTGAATTTCAGCGTAATTAAATTTGGTTAACTCAAGTCAATTACTTACTTATATACATTGAAAAGAGTTTTCCATTCTTTTCGTAGTAAGACTGATGTCAGAAAATCGGTAGAAAAAATGTTACGAAGTCAAACTTTCCTCAAGGAGTAAAAAAGGTACCTACCAAAGTGCGTTGAAAGAAATCGTTCCAACGTATATAGTCACCTTCAATACGGTCATAAACACGATGCTTACCTCACAGAAAATCCCCATCTCTGGCGTTAGTTCACATTGCACAAAGGCAGACAGCGCGAACACGTTGGTAAACTTAGTTAACGATAGACTAATTCCCAATTGGGCGCCTACGTTTGAGTCCACTGAAGGGAAAGTTATCGAGTCGGTGGTGAGTGAGAGTGTATAACCTCTCTCCCTTTCTTCCAACATTCTCTTGTTATATCCACCCTTCCTCTCGTCGCCCTTCCTCGACGCCACTGAAACATGAGGATGAACTGGAAGAATCTCTGAAAGCTCCCAGTTAGTTCACACCGTCTTGTTAGTTTCCTGTTCCCCTACACCGTACAGCCTTCCTATGCCGTTCCTCTTTCAGTCGGTTTTGGCAATGCCAGCTCTTAGAAGTTCAATTTTGGTAAGTCGACAAGTTCTGCAGTTTGGATAACCAATGCATGACGTTTCCAAGAACGAAGTTCTTTTTTATTTGTAAAAAGCATTGTAATTGTTGAAATCAAATTTTCACTATATTTCGACGATGCAAGATCTTCTTAATACTTTTCGAATTTTTTAAAATCGATGCAGGTATCTGTGTGACCGAAATGTCTGTTAACGATCGTTCCTGAACTAATCATGTCAGCGAGATTATTGGTGATGCAGTCGATGGGTCCTGATCTAACTCGGAACAAACCAGATTTCGGAAGTAATTGGTTTAGCCGCTTTCCAGTGTTTCAAGTAAAATACTATTAAAAAATCGTGATTCTTTTGTCACATCACATTTGTCAGATTCTCATTATCGATATCCATTCAACTCAGATGTCAGCTTCACGGTGCCCTTTTCAACAATCTCCGTTGACACATCGCTGGGTTGATTCAATTTTCTAGACTTCTGTTTATTGAATTCTATGAAATTTTCTTCAGTCTTGCATAGATGTTAGATGCAGCCACTGTCCAAGCACCAAACCCTCCTATTAACGAACGAAACTCGTCTTCATGTTGTTTCCTCTGTCGATTCTTCACTTCTGACATAAAAACTCTCAATTTCGGCATTATTTGCTTTATCCGAATCTTTCTCCTTCCTCGGACAATTGACAGATATGTATCCCTTCTTGTGACGACGTTGGTATTTGCAATAGAAACTTCATCTTCTCTCCTCAATTTTTATTCTTCCCGTAGCATTTCTTCTTCGCTAGCATAGAGTTTTGAGTTGCACTTTGAGACTCATTTCTTCTCATCATTGATTGCCCTGATTTTTCCCTGTAAATCCTCTGGTTTAGGTAATGTATCTAGAGATTCTATCGCCGAAGGAAATATTTCGTAACTTTACGGAAGAATTTTTTAATAACATTATTACCAAGAATTTTTTATTCACCTCGATTTCAATCTCCTGTAATTTATCCACGATATCAAAAGAATGGTTTACGTGATTTCGGACATCCTTCCGTTCTTTCAATTTTATTACTGTGAGCGTTTTCAATAACTAGGTATAATCACGCGCGTTCCGCGCGTCTATTTTATACTCTGGGGTGAAAGAAAAAGAAGTATGAAAATAATTCAAGAAAATAATGTGTAAGTTCTTGGACTTAAAATAGGACTAAATTGAAGCCTCATTATATTTTCAACAAAATCATTTCCATCATTTCTGAAAGGAAAGTGACAAAAGAAATTTATAGTTTTTAATTTTACGGGTTGAGCCTATCCTAGACGGGATTGAACTATCGGAAGGCCCTATCTATACGAATCTGTAAACCGTTACAAATAGTTCCGAATTCCATTAACATATTCGATTCTTGTAAATGATCACAGTAATAATCCGTATCTTGCAATAAATTAAATCATATTGGCTTATTCATACGAGGCAATTGATTCCCAATAATTTACGATCAAGAATACCAGTGATTTACTACGCCTTTTCTACGCCTTATGCACTAAAGCGGACAAAGTATCATTTAACACACTCCTATGTTCCAGTATAGGAAGATTCTTGACGAATGACCCTTCTAAATGGTATGTCTGACAGATTTACATATCCTCTGCATAACTAACTTGTCCAATTTCAACTGACAATGGATGGATGTGCAGTGGAGGTTTCTCAACCAAAAAAATCAGTATAGAATGCCTACCCATACCTCTATCCCTTCTAAGAGAAAAACTCCGAAGCATGCGATTCTCCGGAAGATTTTGTTCTGGGGATGCTGTGACGCTTGAGTTGCCAGGGGTGCCTTGTTGTCGCCTGTAGTTACCACGGAAATAAAAGATGAAGAACAATGGAATGAGAAACGAGGGAGAGAGTAGATAAAATTCAGAGAACAAAGTAGTATGGAATAGCAGGATGGGGTAAATGCGATGTGAGCTGAAGGCAGGAAGGAGAAATGTACTGGAGAAAATGAAGGAGAAGAGAGAACAGGTTGCCACATAAAATTTCATCAAACGATTTGTTTTCGAATTAAAAATTCACAAAAAAAAATTTTTAAGAAAATGAAATAACGGAAGAAAATGCTTAACATTTTTTTTTCAATTTCACGGAAAATTCTATTTTGGATAAGAATTAGATAAAATAAGCGTGGAAGTGCTCTTTTATTGCATATCATATAGTTATCTTTGTTAATGAATTAGTAATATGGTTCGGAATGGTTATTTTCCGCATTATCTTTCTCTTTTATAAATAAGATTTCATTTCTATTTCATTAAATTCAATGATTCGGTAACGGTGTACTTCTATGATCCAAAATTCAATTTAATGATGTTCAAATAGATTTTTTCAGCCACAATTATATTCATTTCCTAACTGATATATGCAGATATCGTCGAGATTTTATGGGAAAAGAAATGGCATTTCACAGAAATTTAAGAACTATTATTGCTGTCACCTTTATCTTCGAACTCGGTTAAAAAGACATCGGGACAAATTCTTCCAGCCGTCATTTAATTGATATGGATGATTGTTTTTGTATTTATGGTAAAAAAAAAAAATTTGAAAAAATTTAAAAAATGGATGGATAAAATCTATTTTTGTTGGCCCAATGAGACCTACATCTGAGAAAAAAAAATGCAATTAGGTAGAAATGAGGGTGAGCCATTATAGAAAACCAATGGGGGAAAAATACCACATACACATACACAAACTGGATTTTCGAACTTCTTGGATTATACTGAATTGATATATGACAAAAATGAGAAACTTAACTTTGGTCGTTTACAAAAATTCCAATCGGAAGCAAAAATATTTAATCATTTATTTATTTAATGTATTGCCCTCGACGGATTTCCATATGGAAAGAGGGGTATAAACTTACCAATACATGGTACGCGGTTCATGATTTTAGATAGAGAACAGCGTATATATGAGTATTCTGAGTGAACCCAACGAAATTTAAACCCTTATTCCCTTCGATTGTATCGCCGATTTTTTTCCATATTATACACATCATTTGATGACTATTCATTTTTTTTTCTTAGATTTTTTGACGATACCAGGAACTCGTTAGGAGTTTTTTTATTTGTTCCTCTTTGAAGAGCGTAACTCCCGTAAATATTAACCGATAGAGAAATGAGGTTATGTCAATAATTTCGGCACAAAATTCAACGTTGAAGTCAATGAGGAGGACTTCGATAAGACAATATTATCATTCAAGGAGGCACTGGATGATGATCCATAATCGCCAGAAAATTATTATTAAAGTCGGAAAAAGCGTCATTTTTTACTCATTTATGGCGAAATCTCATGGAACGTGATATACAAAAAATTTATACCCATGTTAATTGGATGAGCGATAAAAAAAAATGAAAATTTTGCAAAAAAACATTTCTAACTCGGTTGATATTTACGGGAGTTATGCTCCTAAAAGGTGAAACAATGAAAAAAATCGTAGCGGATTCCAAGTATCATCAAAAAATCTTAAAAAAATTGAATAGTCAGGTAAAGATGTTTACGATATGGGGAAATTCGGCGATACAATCGAAGAGGGGAAGGATTTGAACCTCATTGAGTTCACTCAGAATACTCCATATAGTATTTTTAGAACTGTTGGAAACATAAAAGAAAAAAAGTGTCGTACCAGAATCCCCAATAGCCGAGTCTCCACCGTTTTTCTCGTAATTAGCTATATTGAATAGCCCTTATGGAGCTAAAATTGGGATAAATATAACTGAAAAACTGAAACAATATCCATTTAACGGCGTTATTCATCACGATAAGATAAACAATGAGTTGAAGATGAGCAGAGAACTGAAGGAGAGTCTTGAAAATATTGGCAGAGACTGGTTCATTGCTAGGAAAATGCAATAACCAAAAAAGAAAAATAAGAACTACTTCGGGAGGTGTCTATAGTGGTTCCCCTGTTTACTCAGGCTTCGTTGATTAAATAAAACAATGCTTTGATCAGTGGGTGGAGGTGGTGAATGGAGTTGGTGCAAAGGATAAGAAATTTAAATCTATGACAGAAGCATTTGGAGATCAACAGTAGTGATAACAGACAAAAATAAATTAATTATAGAGAAAAACAAAAAAAATACTTTCAATTAAATGCAATTAAACAATTCCAAATTTTTGTGTCACCCAAGCACTGAATGGTAGAATTAAAGTTGGAGAGTGTTCTATTTTAAGACAGATTGGCACTAACCATGCCACAGGGGTTGTGATATTGGCTCGGTCCTGTAAAATGATAACAATCTACCATCCAACCAATGGTGTTAGAATATTAGTGAATGAGGTGGGGGAATCGATTTATAGTTTTTCAAAATGATTTGTCAGGGGAGAATCATCTCCTCAGTTTGTAATAAATAATTCTGACGAATATCTCCCCCGAGATTCCCTCGAGATTCCGTTCAAAAGATATTTATTAGCAAATGTTTTTTGTGAAGAATTTTATGCGGACATGGAGAGAACGAGAGAAAAGACAGCAGCTTGTGGCTCCTCATGGTGGAGGGTGCTGGTACCTTGAGCACTTTAGGCTTTGGTGTATAGCGAGTGCGCGTCATCCCAACCGTCCGACGCCCGACGATACCGATAAAATACGCCAAGGCAGCCCTTTATTTCTCCTCAGTCCGGCCGGGACCCTCGCAGTGAGACGTCGCCTTTACATTATTGCACCTATTTAACAAAATCGTATTCACACAGTGTTTCTTGAGTGATATCAAGGATTTTGACAGATTACTTGTCAACTATTCTTAAGGAATTTGAGAGATGTTAGTGTTCATAAAGTGATCAACTTGAATATTTTAGTGGATGTATATTTTTTTATTTTAGTGTCATTATTGCAGTGTCTAATTTTTCTTTTTCTGTAAGAGTTTCGGGAAATCAATAGTATCTAAAATTTTGGAATGGCTCACACAGGGTCGGTGGAGGATGTTGAACGGGTTCAAGGGGTAGTGGAGAGTGGCGACAAATCAATTGTGGAGTCTACGAATTTCATTGAATTTTTGTGATGTGATTATCGCCGATTCAGCGATTCTTTGGAATAATTGGTTTCATTTCTGTGAAAGTGATTTTGACAGTGTAATGTGGATTCATTTGACATATTGGAGTGAGGATTAATTGGTGTGATTGTATGTCCTTATTCTTGCAGATTATTCTTATTATAGTTGATGAATTGTACTTTAATCAAAGTGGAGTTAATAGTTAATGAGCATTCTAAACTAACCGTCAATCCGTGGGCTGACTGACATTGAAGGAGCTCAAGGAAGGTAAACTGTCATGGGTTATTTGAGATGAATGTGTGTCCGCGATGTATACATATGGGTATAAATCAATAAGAACTTTCTTCTTTATAAGTTGAGTGAATTGAGTGAGAGGGATCATACTGAATTACATGATCAAAGTAAACTAAAATGCAAACAATGAGAAAGAATAAAAAGGAAATGAATGGAAAAGAGGGAGTTGTAGCATCCAGCCTGAGTATAGATGTTTCTAGGTACCCGCGCGGAGCTGTAGTCCCATCTTCGTCTTCAAATTTGGTCAGCTTGTATTAAACGTGCAGAGTGGGGTATAAAGGTTTTTCAGTCACAAAGGATTTAGAGGCTGGTGCAGTTTCCATTGTAAATCGCTCCACTGGGTTTATTTGGCACTCGACGATAGGATATTCATTTGGACAATTCTAACGATTGAGTATTGAAATTTTTGAGATGCTACACTTGCGGTTTTATAGTTGTTCATAATTATTTTAAAGGGAATTCGCCTGAAGTTTGAATCTCCACTTCGACGTAAATTTAGTGTACAACGTTTTAGTATTTCCTCGCATGCAAATTTAAAAAGGAAATCCCATAAGAATGATAAAAATTATGCTCTGGATGGATGTTTTTGCGAATATTATTCGGATTTTCATGCTAGGACAATAATCTATCCATCAGACTCATGAGCATATATTGAAATTCACAATGATAAAGTCCTCATAACGCAAAAATGAAAAGGATATAGAGGCAAGGATATAAAATAATTATCAATACTGTGTTGCAATAAACGTCATGCTCTTACGGTGTACTCCGTAAAAACCTAACCTAACATCCTTAGACGAACCTAACTTCATTGACCGGATATTAAATGTCGCATTTTACCTTCTTCCTTATTTTTGAATTGTTTATGATGCTTACCAAACTTTTTGTTTGAAAAGAGATTCTTAATGAGACTTGCGACTTTGAGATTCTCCACAATTTTACAGAATGATTCTCAGATTAGTCTACAAACCCGAATGTTCAGAATTTGTCTTTCAAACCCTTTCCTTACATACCGATCAATAAATGATTACAGAATCTAAATAGATTTGATTCAAGGCCGTTCTAAATATTATTAATGATTTTTTTATCCCTTTTTTCACCGATTCGGGGGCAGTATTAGTGGTCACGTGATCCGTCTATGATGGTGCTGTTGCCGGTAGACAAATTATCAGAACAATGTTACACTCTATGCTTGGCTCAATATCTAATTTACACGAAAGGCCAATGTAACAGTCTCCTTTTTATTCTTAATTTAAATATATGAATTAACTATGAAAATGTACGAAAGCTTTGAAATTTCGGTTGCACCTACTATGTATGCATTTTTTAAATTTCCCGCCTGCGAACTTGATCAATATCTGGGACTCATAAAATTCACTGTCATTCGATAAGAAAATCGGATTGTTGATGTTAAGTCGAACCATAGGAGTGGAGATTTTTAATCACATCGCATTACATACTAAACCGGGTAAGGTAATATAAATATGTGAGTCAAGTAAATAAATAAGATAGGAGAAAATATAGTCTCACTTAATCATGAGATCTCTATTTCATGCACAACAGTAGTGTCCAATTCGTTTCTTATAGCAAAATATTTCTGAAATAATCCAATCAAATCTTTTCCTTATGTATCAGTTCCTTGCATCGAATTTTTAATGAATAAATCAATCTGTGTACTGCAGTTTCGATCATCTACGGACTTTTCTCAATTCTCCAACCTCAAAAACTCCTTTATATGATGAATGACTTGAAGAAAATTCAGTACCAAAAATGCCCCCGAATGATTAGTTCTAATGAGATGGCATAATATATTCAATTATTTTTTTTTAATGATCCTACTTTGAAAACGTGTTTATTTTTTGTACTTTCCATCAGGAATCAATAGATTCAATAGACTAATAAATAAATAGTGGGTCCGGGGGGATGCATTAAATAAACAAATCAAAATCGTTCATCTTTATGGAAGTAACAGGCATTTAACTATAAAATTTTAAAAATAAACATGGCGGATCAGAGATTGAGTTCAAAAATGGGAAAAAATTTGAGAAGCCATTTCAATCCATTCAGAACTACAGAACAAATGGACCATATGATCGATGTTGGCGAGGGCTTTTACCACCTTGAGTTCACATGGAGTTGCGCATCTGTAGATATTTTTGCTTCGGAATAATCGATAATTTGCACAATCATTAAATTCTACTTGGAAATGATATGTGTTCTGCTTTGGATTCTGCTTTGGAAATCATCAGTGGATTGGAGATCAAATTTCAAATTGGCCATTTTGTGAAAAGATTAAGTCAAGAGACTGGTTTGTTGCAAAAACAAAAAAAAACAAAAAACAAAGTTCAGATTCAATGAAATCAGTTAGTGCGCTACGATTTTGTAAAAATTTACATTTTTCATCATTTTTGAATATTATTATCAATATTCTAGTTATCGATCGAGCTATTAAATTTCTTTCCATTACATCTTTAGGTAGTAAAATGAAGCATCACTTATTGCATCCCCAAACGTCTTGATAAAAATCGGAATTGTGGTGCGCTAATAAAATATACCAAGATGTGAAAATTAAAAAAGTGGAAAGCAAAAATTCGAACTGAAAAAACTATACACTTAAGGTTGTTGTCGCGCGACAGTCCCTGTAAAAAGTTTATCCGCTGTAAAACGGGCCAGTTTAGAACACAATCTTTTAGCGGTATATAGTCTCACTTGATTGATTGCATTGTGCATGGATAGCTACAGCATAACTATATATTTTCCATATTAACTATTTTCAATTATATAAATTTATGAATTTCCGATAATTATATTCCGTAAACCAAACGGTCAATCGATTTGATTTTTTTTTCTGTATTTCCTCCCACGATGTATATTCCACGTTTTTTTTTATTTCTGAAACTGTCGAGCTGTTGGTTTTTAAAAAATTCTAATCGGCAAAACTCCATTTAAACACGTGTTAAATCACTCGAATTTCAAAAATTTATATCTCAAGTTCAAAACGGTCAATTGCAAACGGAAAAGGCTCATTTTGTTGCTAATTTTTCAAACTATTCACCATAAAATTTTTAACGAAAACTGTCAAAAAAAATTCTACGCGACAACAACCTTAAGAAAAACAGAAAAGAAATGGCATGGAATTATTAATTCTCCCGATTCATTCAGTGAACTAACGAACAATGTAATCGGTAGGCATATGAATGAGAATAAAAGTAAGAGAAAAAAATATAAATATAGTTATTGTTTCGTATCTGTTACGACTGTGGCAGAAAACATAATATTAAATAATTCCTATCAAGACACGAAAATTTCGATGCCTGTGTTATCGGGAAATTCAGTCTGTAGTTTTAAGGTTGTTTCGCGTGTATTGACGAAGATACAAAAATTGCTTGAAATTTTGACATGTTTTTGAAGCGATAACAGATGCCTCAATAAAATTTGGGACTGATTTACAACACCGTTTTGTGGTTATTAATTATTAAAGTTTTCAATTAACACGGCCTCTTATGGGGAAAATAAAAGATTCTGTGAATATGTTCCAAAATATAACATTTTGCTGAAATTTTGAAAATTTTCTACTGGAGCAGATATAAATCGAGGGTAAAAACTTCATGACGATTGACTACAATTTTTTTTCATTAATTTGTTTGATCAATATAATATTTATTCATAAAGTCAAATACAATATAACAATTTTCTATGGCTATTACTTCAACTAATTAAGGCTTTGAAATATTAATGAAAAATTAATTGCGATAAATATAACAAATTATAAAAAAGGTCACAAACTTTTGTTCCAACTGAAGGAGGGGCCTGAAAAAGAAGAAGGAGAGGGGATTAACTCAAAAGATGATATTTGATGAAATGTCAATCACTAAGATGACACATAAAAATACTAATGAATGTGGCTCACCGCTGGGGGGAAATTATATAAGGGGCGACCTCGTGGCAGGAGGAATAGAACAGGGTACTCATGGGTGATGACGGTCACAAACTTCTTTTTCAAAATCCTTTTCTCAGAGACTTCTAGATTTTCCTGTGGATTCTCCTCTTCTGGACTTCCTTTCTTTCCCTTCCTTCTTCCGTCTATGGTTCCTGGATCCAGGGCACAAAAATTCACACAATATTCTCTCGTAGAATCCTCAGCAACTGTCCTTTAATCTATTCAGAGGTGCTAC
Organism: Fopius arisanus; assembly: GCF_000806365.1. Lineage (NCBI taxonomy): Eukaryota > Metazoa > Arthropoda > Insecta > Hymenoptera > Braconidae > Fopius > Fopius arisanus. The sequence continues at coordinate 313,487 of NW_011887807.1, read as the reverse complement.
AAAGTCGATTGATGACCGTCAATCATTCGTGTGCTTTATGCAACGATTTTCAGGTATCTTCGGTGACTAATCGGGGGCCCTCGGGCGGCTGTGGCCTCTTCTTCCGGGCTTTTGAGGTCATCTTCGAATAGTCCAGGAGGGGTCGACACGTTGAACAATGTTCTCTCTCCCTTGTCTATGTTTTCGTACGATCATGTAATGTCCTTTGTGGCTGCTAGGTAAGTGTACTAAAGCAAGGGGGAAAGGGAACGAGGGGTCGAGGGAACGATGTTATGGGAGAATAGGTTGTTTAATGGTGGCGTAATTTGCTCCTACTCAGAGGTAATAAATATAAATTAGGGAAAATAGAAAATGAATTAAGCGACAGGGGAGATAGCAAAAATCGGCTTCGTCACAACGTCTTCTTGCATAACCTTCCCAAGATTGCTTGCTTCATCATTGATTTAATTTCGCTGACACGTTAAACGTTCTTTTATTTTTTTAATTTTTGTTTTTTTTATGGCGGAATTTTTAGTAAAGAAAAAAATATAACAAACATTTGTTGAGTATGACCCGATTCCTATTTGATGATATGATGTAATATAAAAATAAAAATATTATATCTTCATCCTTTTTCAGTATTTTTATTTATTCTAAAATTATAGGCACGCAAAAGCGCTATTTCTTGAAGAAGACAAGCAGAGGTTGTGAGCATGTGGTAGCGAACACGTGCCAGTGAGCATATCCTTGGGTGACTTTTTCAATCCTTCATGGCCATCAATGAATTGATGGTATGTTTTCCACTAGAAAAAATGTTCAAATCTTTGTACGTACTCTTGATGAATTGATGAATTGATGAAAAAATCAATCTTTCAACTTTAAATTTTGAATCGATGTGTCGAATTGGGAAATTTGTTGAAAATTCTCGAAAATTTCCTCCATGATGGAATATGTGACTTGGAAGAGATAGAGATAGAGATTGATTGAGATAGACACCATCGGACCGAATATTTTGAGAAAAGAAAAAATGGAATCGATTAAGTATTTTTTCGGATATTGAATATCATGTTTTTAGATACAAAATGGAATATCTTCTCAACTAATCATTCGAGTCAGCTCATCTTCAATCGAAACATTGTGTAAAATTAATTAAAAAGAAACTTTGTGCTAAATTTGCTGAACTAATTTCCCGACTGAGCTCATCTCCAACCTAAAACCTTTTGTTGTCAAAAAGAAACTCCACATTTCCCGCAATTGAATATCAAAGACTTCATTATGAAGCGGAAACTTCATATTAGATTTCCAGGTGATTAATCAATTTTTTGCAACGTTACCATACTAACACAACTTTTTTGAGAAACACAGAAAAATTGGAAAATCTGGAAAACTTGAGATAGAGTACATCGAGACGAATATTTTAGGAGACTAAAAATCGTTCGATAGTTTCTGAATTTTTTGTGGAAAACGATCAGAACAAAATGGTGGTTCATAAAAAAAGGCTCGACTGACCGAACTGAATTTTAAGACAGACTTATTATTCTTTTGAAATATAGAGTCTGGAAACTTTGGAGGCTTGTATCCTGACGAAAAAAATCGCATGACTATGATATTATTTTCATTCGCTAGATCGACTATTTGTCTATCCTAATACGGAGTTTTATTTCTTATCATGTAAAAGTTCCTGCGGCACTGCGAGAAAAAGACGAAAAAAACTCCTATTTTTAATATGCTATAACAATTGTCGAACTATGACTAGGTGTTCGACTCCCAATTTTTTATATGATGGGTCTCTTATTCAAGTATGGAATGGTTGGCCAAAAATTTCTTTTTTCCAATCATTACTGTTTCTTCAATTCAAAAAATATCTCATACGGCCATCCCTGCTAAGAAATAATCAATTGCAATGACGAGAATATATTCGAATAGATTAGAAAAAATTTGCTTACTGTTTGTTAAAAGAGATGCTTTAGATATTTCATAAAAATTCTTGTAATTTACATTTTTTTGCTGACTGCACGTCATTATGGCTTTACCAGAAGTATGCAGGTGTGTACTTTTTTTTTACCTTTTTTAGGGGCGGATGTCCTACCGGTGACAACTTTTTAGGAATCGAAGGGCCTCCCTGAAAATCTATTAAACTATATTTTTCACAATTAAAATATTTTACTCAAGGCAAATAGAAAAATCGATGAATTATAAATAATGTCAGCACAGAAATTTCAGAGTTTTTAATTCATCACCAATTATCAAAATGTGTGAAATTATCTTATAGCAGAAAGGCTTCTTGTTTAGATGGTGTTGAAGAAATTCATTTTATATTAAGATGGATTTTCCCCTGAAAGACTGAACCAATAAAACTTTATAGCGTGTTGTTAAAACCATGAATTTCCAATACAAAGCATTCAATCGAAATTCAATGCAGATGGAAATTGGATAAATTGCCCGAAAACGTCAAGTGTACTGAACTCAAATGAAACATCAAGAGACGGGGCTTGGTACAGATGCAATCACGTTAAAAAACTTGGATGCGCAGAAGATATAGCATCCCGGGAAAATATGAATAATTCCGATTTTTATCGACAGCAAGTTCAATACAATTCGAAGGGGATTTTTAATTCCATCCGGCTCAGGCAAGATTGTGATTATAACTCATATAGCTAGTGAAGATGGATTTTTGGAAGAGGGAATCGTTTTGTCGGGAAGAAAGGTGGCGATTATCATAACGAAATGCATTCGGAGCATTACATGAAGTGGTTCACTAAAATCCTAACGCTTCTGCCTCCAAAATCGGTGATTATCGTTGAGTTCTACTCTGGATCCGGAAAAACGTAGTCCCACTGAATCCAAGTCAAAAAGAGCGATAATTACATGGTTAATGAAAATGTATGTCCCATTAACTTCCAATGTCGATTCCGCCGAAATGTTAACTAAAATGAACCTTTATGATTTAGCAAAATTACAGTTTTTCGAAGTGTTGTCTTTTGGAAAAAATAACCCACGAAAAAAGCGTAAAATTACTATGGCCTCTGGTAGCCCATGGTGAATTCAATGCTACAGAATTGACATGGGCTAATGTTAAGAGTCAAGTGGCGCTCCAAAATACCAGTTTTAAAGTCAATGCTGTGTGCTGATTATGTGAGAATGTTATGGATTCCGTTTCAAGTGAATTGTGGGAAACATGTGTTAAGCATGTCCCAATTTTGAAGGAAAAATGTCTCGAGATACAAAGCATGATGGCAAGGCATGTTGAACCACTCCACTTTCACTATTCACTTGAGTGACGATGATTCTGATTCCGAAAAATCACTTTTCTTTTCTAGTTCAAATTCGGAGTCGATTTTTGTTTCTGAAGTAACTATCGTATTCAAAGACGATATATTCATGTCTTTTTAAGTTGGTCGGAATTTCTACTGAGTCACATAATAGGACATTTTCTTTTCATACAGGGATTTACTACATTGACCCTTTTCAGGACCACCAAAATTTTGAATGTATATTACTCATTTCCTATTAAACGAATTGATTAATCAATTATTTGTCATAATGAATTGTCATTTTTCGTTAATACTCCGTTATTTCATTATCAGCTGAGAACGGCTAGTAGTTACTTAGAGGTTAACTAACTATAATATTGAAACTTCTTCAATACTGAATAAATCAATTCCGTTCCAGATAATGCTTTTGTTCAAGGCCTGGTATTGCCTTCGTTAGCCCTGGGGAAGATAGCAAAGGGCACATGTGGAAAGGATTTTCCGAATCCAGGACTGAACATTATCATAAAATTTCAGAAGGTTGCGGTTAAAGTACTAATAGCTTTTCCGAAAAGTTCCAACAGTTATTTATAATTTTCTGGAAGGTTCGATTTTATGAATTCTAACGGAAAAGTATTAAATAGTGCATTGTAGGTAAATTGCAATTTATCCCATTCTTATTGAATATTTTCTATTGCCGATAGCCGTATGAGATATTTTTATTTAATAAAACAATAATTATTGGGAAAATAGAATTTCCGTTCAACTATTTTGTACTGGAATAAATTAGCCATCATATAAAAAATTAGGATAATTTTTCAGGAACAATTAAGACTCTAACACCCGGTCACAGTTCAACGATTTTTACGGTACATGAAAAATAGGGATAAAAGGGAAAGGAAAGGGAAAAATAGGAAAAGGAAAGGGAAAAATAGGGAAAAAAAATAAAACTTCGCCCGCTCTTTTAGAAAATTAAAGGAATAAACAGCTAAAGTTATTGCAACAACAGTCAAATGTTGAATTATAGGTATTACTAACGACTCAATATGCCGCATCAAATTACCTCTTGGCAATTAAATATTTACTATTGAAGAACGGATGAATCGGCTAATTAATTCATGAGATATTCCACGTTGTATCAAAATCGATTTTCTTTAATATCTCGAAAATTATGCAACCATTTTCAATGTTTCATCTCGATGTACTCCATCTCAATTGATAAGAATTCATATAACCATCCACACTAAGGTTTCCAGATATTCCAATTTTTCTGCTTTAAAAAAGAATAAATTTGCTAGCACGCTAGAGTTTCGAAAAATTGCCGCGATTTCTTTAGGCAATGAGATATTTGGGATTGAAGAACGTCTGAATCTAATCATTAATTTATGAAGTATTGAACGTTGCTTGGAATCGACTTTGTAAAATATCTCGAATAATATCAAACCGATTTCAATTTTTTATATCTCCAAATACTTTTCTTGATGTACTCTGTCTCTAATAATCAAAATTTGTATACGCTTTTAAAATACGCTATTTAAAATTTTCTTTTTTTTCAAAACAATATAACAATAGAGCACATTTCCTAGTCACATACTTCATCCTAGGAAATTTTTGACAAATATCAGCAAATTTTTCAATTCGACACATCATGAATGCAAAATTTGAAGTTGAAAGATTGATTTTTCGAGAAATGAGAGTACATACAAGGATTTGAGCATTTTGTCTAGTTGTTCGAAAGCATATCACCGATTCATTAATGGCAATGAAAGATTGGAAAAATCACTCAAGGACATGCTCTCTGTCACATCCTTACTGTCATATGCTCATAGCCTTTGTCCCTTTGATGTTCGGACAGAGTAAGCGAGATTGACAACGCGCACATTTACACATGGCATTCAAATATTGTATTTTTACGTTCCTGACCATTCTACTTCATTTTCAATTGAAATTAGACAAATCAAAAATCGAACGATAACAAAGCTTGCTTGATAACATGCGAATCGCAAAATTTTTTAATGAACAAGTATTCATACTTTGACTGATTTAAAACTTAAAGAGTGAAATCGGGCCAGCAGTATCGGTGATATTGATATACTACTTGACGCTTTTCACAATAAATTTAATATGTTCTGTGTCACTTTCACGATTTTCTTCAGTCATGCTCTCTCATACATTATCGTAGTTCTCAAATCTCACTGAATTTTACTATCCTATCTCAATTTGCATAAAAAAGATCGTGAAAGGGAGATTCGGTTAAAAACACAAAGTCAAAAAAATAGAATCCACGGTGGCGCATATTCTCAAAATAATCATTCACTTTCCAGGTTTGGATGGACCATTTATCGAACAAGATCTTTTGTTTAAATTTTATCTTGTTAGCCTAAAATATATAAAAATTTTGGATTAAAGTTGTGTTGCGGGAACCACTTGGATGGTTACAAACAGATACTGGAAAGAAAGAGGAAAAATTATTAAAAGGTGCTAAATTACGATATTGATTGAAAATGATTTACCAAATTTACAAAAAAATAATTAAAAAATGCATAGCCTACCATTGGTCTCTTCTGGGTTGAGTCACAGCTGGACGCTGTGGTAAGCTGCGTATGTTTTAGTATTTTTTTGTAAATTTGGTACGTCCGTTTCAATCATTATCATGATTTAGGCCTTCAATAATTGTCCCTCTTTTTTGATTTAAAGAAATGAATCTGTTTTTTGTTTTTGTAATTCCTAGTTGGCACAATAAATACGAGGCTCTGGGGCATCTCGAGTTACCATACAGATGCACACGGAAAAAGCAGAAAAAAAATAGAAAAATACAGAAAGGGAAAATAATTATTTGTAGATGCCTGTGTGGCAATAAAAGATAGGAAAGTTATAAACTATATAATGATATTAAAGACCACATGGACTATCTATCGAACGTGATCTTTTGTTGCAGTTCTATCTAGTTAGTCTAAAATACCTTAAAAATGAGATCAAATTTATGTTGTTCGAACGCCTCGAATGGTTAGAAAACGATAATTAAGGTTGTTGTCGCGCGACAGTCTCTGTAAAAAGTTTATCCGCTGTAAAACGGACCAGTTTAGAACACAATCTTTTAGCGGTATATAGTCTCACTTGATTGAT
>NW_011887807.1:261022-306651 GCF_000806365.1 Fopius arisanus | reverse complement strand
AAGGCTCATTTTGTTGCTAATTTTTCAAACTATTCACCATAAAATTGTTAACGAAAACTGTCGAAAAAAAATTCTACGCGACAACAACCTTAAAGCAAACAGCTGGCCGAGCCGATTTGGCAGGAGACATTTATCAATTACTTTATGCATTAGTTTGTGTTCTAATTTTTCATTTCTACCAATACAATTTAAAGTTCCCTGATTATAACAGGTATTCATGTACTGACAGAATCTCCCACATTCTCATTATCATGAATCTTTCAATGAGAGATGACTATTGGCCAAAAGTATTCATTGATAAAATTGGCTATTGACAATAACCTTACATTCCGATAGGAGAAAGAAAATGCCTGCAATGAGGGCTCTCGACTGGCGCGTACAAGTGCACTGGTGACTCATATCAGGGTAATTTCACGCAAAAAGACTAATCCAAAAATTGAATTTAACTTACGGAAAATCAGTTTTTATTTTCGGAAAAATGCACTCGAGCACGATTAGTATCATAATTTCATTACAGAGAGGTGATAGTCTCAAAACGATGAAATGTGAGGCCCACCAAGTTGAGACATACGAAGTGAAATTTCCCATAGAACCTTTTTGCAAAACCGAATGAGTTCTACAAAAACGGTTCGATGAATTTTTTTCATATCTGACTTAAATTATAGTTATTTTGAGGCCTAGCTGTGGAAAATGGATCATCCTTCCCCACATGCCAAGATTGACATCCAAACGTTTAACGAAATTTTTTCAAACTCAGGGCCTCGAGAAATTTACAATGTTCATATTTTGGAGGTTGGAAGCTGGAGTAGCTCCGAAAGCTGAAGTTGCCCATCTATTCTATTCCTTTACGGCTATATCCCATCTCACTCGAGTAAGGGGTTTGTGCCGATATTTTATCTCAATGTTTTATCCACTGGTGCCATCTGTCCGATATTTTAGGAACTCTTGAAATCCGAGCAACTTCCGTTTTTTGAAAAATATGATAATCAAAAGGGGGCTTCCAACCGATGTTTATGGAAGAAAATCTTCTAGATTCTTATTTTCACGCATTCCAATTTGTTCTGATTTCCATATTCCTTCCTTTTTCTTTAAATTAAGATGTTTCAATCTCGTGTTATAGGCAGATGTAGGCAGTCCAATGAGTCTTGACCTTGTTATCGTTTTTTGTTTGAATATCGATTTATTTCATTTTATCGGATTCCATTATATGACCTTATGACCAGTAGTTCAATTGGGAAAATCGTTGCACTACAGTTTCAGAACTGGGTCCAATGCCGACTAATATAATCAAATCGATTACTGCATTTGCAGGATCAATCTCCCTCGTAATTAATCTCTGCAGAAGTTTTTCCAGATAAATATTTCGGTTCACTTAAGACAATAGTTTTTTTTGTAATTAAATCTGATGTTTGGTATGCTGCTTAATGTGGTACTGGGGGTTCGCTAGTGATTTGAACGATCACTCTTAGGTATCGGAGTGCAAACAATTGAAAGGATGTAGAAAAAATGAACAAAGGAAAAGGAAAAAAAGAAAAGGTGAGAGGATGAGGATATTTAAGATGTTGGGATAGGAATCCTCTACGACGGAACGAACGAGTGGCCGTCCCCCTTGACGCCTCCCAGGGAACTCTCAGGTTGCCCACCTCTGATATATAGAGCCCTTCGGGCCCGTGATGCCCTGCGCGAAAGCAAGAGTAGTGGGGATATTCGGCAGAAACTTGGTGGTGGGACAATTAAAATAGGGAAAATTGTCAATTTCGCGGCTGGAAGCTTTGTTTTAATTATTATAATTGTTGTTGTTACTTTTTTGATTGACTATTGTGCTTGTTTTCAATCGACATTATAAAAAAGAAACTTTGTACTTTTCAAAGATTTCTTCAAGAGGAAATATTGGTCAGAAAACAATGATTAAATATTATATGATTAAATGATTAATATTTTTTGCCGTCCATGTCAAATAAAAATGCACAAACTCACAATGAAAAACATTTTCAGTGTGAACTAGTTGTTGGAGATAGTTAATGCATAATTCTTTGAAAAGACCAACGCAGATATTTGATTCAATCAAGTTCAAGCAATTTCGATTGATTATAAATTTTCATTTAATATTCCTCAATACTATATATTGCTTATCGAATATTTTAATTGCTAACTCTGGAATATATTCTTTGTTAACTTTGAGCGTCCGTGGTTGTTGTCCGAGTAAGGATCCTTTCTCGTTCCTCCTCCGTCTAAGTTAGTACTTGTTTTCTTAGGCTTTTCGACCAAGTATTGCGATACTATTAATTTTCGCTTCAAAAATTTTTCCCTTTTATTTTCCTACACGGTTGTTTACTTGAGCGGTTAAACATCCTCTATAAATTTTGAATCATTCGATTAATGAATTATAGATGAAGATAGGAATAATGATGTGGTCTCGTGCACCTCGTGGCCTCGAAGCCACTCTATTTTTCTAGCTTCGCAGAGCCACAATTAAGTCTTGGCCTACTGAGCCTCGATTCTCGAGGCTAGGAATAGGGTTGAAATGATCTTTACCAATGGTCTCTTCACACTGGGATAAAAAAGGGTTTTGCGAACCGTGTCTTTACTCGTATGAAGAATTTTATACTCAAAAATTTCCCAGCACACAATATCTTAGACTGAGAGAAAAAGTTTTCGTCACCAGATTTTGTACTTTTCTCAAAAATCATGAATAATGCATTGACAACAAGGAGACGACTTCTCGAACTCAGTTAAGCAGTCTTTAGATTGAGATCTTTTGGACTTGAGAAACGGAAACTTGTGCGTCGATTCACTCAGCTAGAGATAGTTTGAGGCATTATATTTTCATTATGAATAAACTATCTTCATCTTTGGAACAAGTTCTTTGATAAAAATTTTTATTTTCGCCGAGTGACTACGGTGACTACGGATGGGTTTGGCAAACTTCTTTTACTAATAGCGGACCTTTTTAGTATTTTCGACATTCTCTTCTGATGTTAAACATAAGATAAGGTACATACTTCTCACCTCGGCGCGATTTTTTTACGAAATTTTTTTCTTTTTTTTTTTAAATGGGATTTTTTGCCACTACCTGTAGGTAACACTTGCCAGGCCTAGGCCTGAAAAGAACGAGGTCAGAACTGCTCAAAACTCGGTTAGTTGTGCTTCGTGACAAAAGACAATGTATATCGTATGGCTTCAAAAGCATTTTCTTCACAAATTTAATTACAATGCACATCTCCACCTGCTTTTTTAAAATAGGATTAATAATGAGTCGTTCATAATTGAGTCGTGGTAGTACACTCGAGGATAGTTTTTGTTTGATAAGTTATGATCGTTGCTTAAGGTACAATGAAAGCGAAGAACCCCACGAAAGACTCACCATCTAATTATATTCATCTGAAAGAGCATATTTTCTTCTGTTTTTCAATTTTTTTCGATTTTTTCACCACTTCATTTAAAAAATATAATTAATTCAAAATGTACACGGCGCAACGGGTGCGGAATGAAAATCGTCGATTTTTACCGGAAGTGAGTTGACTACAAAAAAATTAAAGAAAAATCCTGAAAAAAAAACCATCACTGTCAAGACTAGTGGGGTTTGAAATTCGACCCACTTCACCACGGATATTTTGTCCAAGTAATTGCAACAAATAATTGCAGTAGAACAATCTCACCCGTCATGGCTGCCTCGTGTCATGGCGCCTGGGTGTGGGGAATTTTTTCCCCTAGCGTTCTAAAATCCATTGTCGATGATCTTTTCCCATATCAATTGAACTTATTCGAATAGTATAATTATCCCAAGTTTCTAATAATTCGGAAATTGAATGTACAGCCAATACTAATCAGCTGCTGCTCTTAAATTGACATCGTATAACGAACGTTGCGAATTTAGTGCGGGTGATTTTGCGGGTTGAGTACACTTTTTTCATCTCTGAACAATTAGCACATTTTATCATAAAAATAGATGCTAAACCGATTTTTTTTTGTTTTCAATCATGAAAAAACTTAGTTGTGATGAACACGACCATAAGAATGAGTTTGCATTTGCTTACCAACATAACCAATATCAACGATTCGAGAACCTTCGACAAAACACTTCGGCTCGGTTTTAGACTTAGCACGAGCTCACTTTGTTGCATTATAAGTTTCTAAGCTGTTAATGTGTTTTTCACGCTACTGAAGTTGGGTTTTTTAAATAAATCTTCCACTGAGTGGTGCTCGATCCATGTTAAATGTTACCGAGATCAGGAATATTTACAACTGGCATAGGAATTAACGCGCGTGAAGTCGGTAGGTTAGGTTTGGGTTTTGGGTTAGGTTGGTTATGTTCGTAATAACTAGGGATAATCAAGTGTGTCTTTTTATATCAATAATTTCAGAAAAAAGTGCTTATCGTCAATGCATGTGTATCGGAATAATTTCAATATATTTTTTCCAGTTTATTATAATTGGCTGAAAATTATTGGCATGAATCTAAGAAATAAAAATAAACATGAATTTGAATGGAGCTGTACTTCCGGGCGAGGCTTTCATTGTATCTTAAACATATCAATTTCCGTTTCTATTGAGTGGTTCATCTCTTATAAAGGTTCTTCACTTGTTAAGTCGTTAAGCTCTTGACCTTCAATCTCTCTCATTCTGCCATTACACTTTTATCATTCAATTGGTTGCAATTTTATATACATCAATGTGGGAAACATCAGAAGTTCTTAAAAATTGTCTCTGCAATGTGTATTTTTCCATCCTGGCGGGCGCAAACTGACATTTTCAGGCGAAATCTGATTTATCTTCTACGTCGAAATAGAAAATGGTGTTCGAACCGCGGAAACTAAAAGATAAGACCCCTATTCACGTGTTATTATTCCTTATTTTCACTTTCGACTCGGCTGGTAATTTTGCACGCAGCAAAAGCGTCGCTCATTTTATCCTAGGTAAGAAAACTACTATCATCACATCCAGTTTTATTGTAGAATGAACTGGGCATGACTGAGAATAGAAAATCCACGGCAAATCCACGGAAAAATCGAAATTTTTGTACATCTTTATTGCAATCTTTAAAAATAGCATCGTATAGGTCTCACAACACCCTTCACCAATTTTTCGTTGATGGGTTGAGTTAATGACTATAGATATACTTGAAAAAGGCACGAAGCAATTACAGAATGGGAAGACTATATAATTCTGAATAGGTTCATTGAATGATTTCAAGTTTTGTCTAAGCCTATTGAGAAATTTACAAAAAATTTGAGGAGAACATATAGGATAGGATATAAGGGTCGAGCGACTATGAAAGTTGATGATCCATAGCGAGCTCTAAAAATTTTCATTTTCTCCAGGCAACCCGAGACTGTGAGACGTCCATCTCCGTGCAACTCTGGCAACCAGTCTGGCGTCTCGGTGAATCGTTATTGGTGAGACTGACATCTATCATTGGATGATTGGGATTTTTCCACTATTTTGTAATTGAGATTTTTCTGGTATATTGACTCACGGTTTTTGTTAAACAATCAATACTTTGAATATACTGGATCATGGCAGATTATAGAAGAAAAATAATCGCATAGTAGGGTACAATGAACGACCAGGGATATTAATCGAAAACAGATCGAGGGAAAAAGGAAGGCCTAGAAACTATAACTAAGGATAGAGTATTTCATATGGTATGCTGAAACATTATTCATTTATCCTCTACTGAATGGACGATTCGGTTCCCCAGTGTCAATTGAATTCGCCATTTTTTCTTAGACATTTTTACATGCTTTTTCAGTCCACTATCGGTTTATTTACTGCCCGATTGAACCTGACATTCCGCTTTAAGTTTGTTGTCGATCTATAGTCTGTGAGAAGTTATGCGATGTAAAATACTCTAGATTAAAGTACAATTTTTAGACTGTCTATGGTCTTACTTGATTGATTGCATTGTGTATGTTTGTGCCTATATTTATAGAACTATCACACAGCTATCAAATATAACCCGAGTTGCGAACAATATTTTTTCTGCAATCATGATGAAAATATAGTTATAAAGAAAAGGGAGAAAAAAAGAAAGCTGTTTTTAGCATGTAGGATTATCACTCGCCTACGGCTCGTGCTGTAAACCTCCCACGCGCCACAAATCACTTTTCCGCACTAGTTACGAAATATACAATTTTCTATAGTAAGTATTCTTTGAGAATTGAGAACAAATTTCGATTTAATTTTCTTTGGCTTTATTCAATGATGCGGCTTGGGCCATACACAATTTTCATTTGAAAAACTATAGACCCATTGATTTTTAGAAAAGTCTAATTCATGACGCTGCTAGTCAGAGTATCCGAAATATACTTCTGCATTTTTCAAGTAAAAATACAAAATCTAATACTTTCAGTTTTTGATATACAGGAAAGAAATGTAATATTCAAACGGATTTTGGAGGGATGTACAATATTCCTATTGGATAGGATTTGGATTAGGTAGAAAGGGGAGCAGGGTAATTGGAACAAAATTTCTTTTCTCATGTTATGAATAAAACAATTCATTTTTCATTTGGACATTGCAAAATTACCAAAATTTAAAGTGTAATATAAAAATCTGAAATGGAATTTCTAGGAATATATTCCTAAATCGACAATCGCAACTTTTCATTTTTCAAATTTAGAGTTTCAATATTTGAAAGGAAAATAATAATTACCTTCTACCACCGACGGTAGTGGCCGTGCGGTTAGAGTGCTAGACAAGCATGCCAACGATCCGGGTTCGATCCCGGGCACCGGCGGTCAAAATTTATACCGCTCTAATCTCACAGTTTCACTGTCGAGCGGTAGTCCTGTCAAAAAGGACGACTGTACCAGGGCAGGTTTTTCCCCTCGAATGAGGTTTTTCCCTCCCTTCGGAAAATGCGATTAAGGGGGTTTGGGGGGTGGGAAGGGAACAAATCGTAAAGACCCGAAAGGGTATACGAGAGGAAAAATAAAAAAAAAAAAATTACCGACTACCCTTCTACAAATATATTCTCCAAGGTTTTCCTATGCAAATTTGACGTATTCAATTTTATATTTAAAATTAAAAACTGAAATTTAGCGTCAATTCTGGCGAGTCGGCCATTTTTATTCGACTGGCACTTCATTCTACGTGGTTGATGGGAATGGCGTCGCCATTGGGACTTACTTGCACACAATGGTTGGCTAATTGGGTACCTATTAGGATGAGAGGATTATCCTGGTTCTTGTAATAGGCTGGCTCTCGACTACCTGAAGGTTGCTGGGCCCTGCTGTATTGAGCCTTGGATGATAACTCCGGCGCGATTATCGGTGCCTTGATTGGCCTAACAATGACAGCCGATTGACATCCGAGTCTTTTTATTTTTACCCAAAAATATTAATAACATTTGCTTTTAATTTTTTATTAAAATTTATTCCATCATCGATATTTTGATGGTGATTAAAAGAAGCTAATAATAAAAAAGAATAACAGACTGGACTGTAAATGCTCGGCATATGATTGGCTACTGAGGCACTCGTTGAATTAATTAACAAAAAGTGAAAAAAAAATTTCTCGTTTGTATGACTTATTAGTTATCCCTAACCAGGCGGCAACGATATCAACTCTGAAAAAACCTAATCGACGAACTTAAATTTTGAACCCGACGAGAGTCGAATCTACGATCTTTCACATACTAGTCCTACGCCCTAACCGCTAACTTATTACCTAACGCTTATAGTAGGAGCATAAAAATGACTTTATAAATTTCAGTTAGTTTTTTTTGCACATTTCTGTTCTTCTTTTATCAATTGATAGACAATTAATCCTCAGTAGATTACTAAGGATTTTCATAATTTATTAAATTAAATCATAATTGTAATAATAATAGCCATTATTATTTTTATAGCAAACGCCCCCTTTTCCGAATTTTTGAATTATAATTCACCTGGTCTCAATAAATGATGATTTTAATGAAATTTCAACGGATTTTATCGTTAATGTTAATTATAATGTAATTATACTCAATGATTATTTTAAGTGATGGATATTGGGGAGGCTACGTAGGGTCCATGAATAGCCAATGATCGACCAACGAATATTTATTCAACGGATTGGGGCTTTACCATGGGACCAACATTGCTCAACCGAACCTCGTTGGATCAACGTGGGCCAACATATTGGCGGAATATCGAACAACCGGACATCGTCGAACGATGCTATCCAGTGTACTGGCCAAGCATCCGAAAACCGAGTATTGGTAAACAGTTGCTGGCCAATACACTAGCCAAGTCTGCAGGCTCGGAAATTCCTACACGGGATGGAGACATGACTGAAGCTATTCTCCCCTAATATCTGGAGCCATTAAGTCCTTCATGTTCGCCATCTCAGGAATTATGATTGAGAATTAACACTGTCGTGATGCTAATTAGAAACCTGTATAAATGTAGGATCATGTAGCGAAACGCGATTACTCATCTTGAAATTGGCGAATCATTTATTGAAATATCTAATCCTGACTGGAGATAGCACCGGGAAAATTGTTTTTGTTAATTGAATCACTTTAGATAATAATGATTATCCTTTTGCCTTTGGAAAGCGGCAATTTCCTGTTAAATTGGCGTTCGCTATCAATAAATCACTGAGACAAACTTTCGATGGAATCGGAATTGATCTCCAGCGTGATGTTTCCAATCATGGGCAAATTTATGTTGCCTTCTCACGTACTCGTTCATGGAACGCCACGGAGGCCAAAGAGAATCACCTACCGTGAAAAATTATGTCTACAAAGAATTATTCCCACAAATTACTGATTTTGATGAGTAGCTTCAAAAAAATCAATTCTCATTCGCATGAAGCAGTCGCAAACGCATTTGAAAATGACAATTTCGTCAACATTCCGACCGGGGCTGCGCTGGTGTCATATATTCCCGGAGCATCGGATGGATCCTTTGTGGCATCGACAGCTTCTAGTATTTCAAATTGACGTTGTCTACGATCCATTCTTCCTTCCCGCTTTCGCGATCACGTCGTCTTTCTCGACACATGCATGGGCATTGGGCCTAACTGATACTGATAATCCATATATCCATATTGCATTCATATAGTATAGTGAAGTGGCACCTTCTATTAAGAGCCCAGCGGCGAAGTGAAACGCTATTCCAACAATTTTTGAGCTACACGGAACGATTTGTGGAGTTGTTGTTCATATCAACTGGTAGTAACCCTCATTGCTATTTTGCAGAAAGGCACCACACATCTTTCTGTAACTTTTTTACCGCTGAGCTCTGTATCATTGGGAAAAATTGTGAAAATTGCATTCTTCTGTTCAGCGCAATGTCAAAAGCCCGAGACTTCTTTACAAATATGCTCATAAAACAAAAACAAAATCGGTTTTTGAAAAAATCTAAAGGCTTACAACCCCTTAGTCGCCAGTATTAGTCATATACATTCAATAAATGTCTAACTGTTGGAGTATTGTAAGAGGATGCTCCAGCCATATTTCCCAGGAAGAATCTTCGAGCTATTCTGACTTCCGTCTCTATCGTTTACGGTCGGGTGCTAGCCAGGTTTTCCTGAAAAACCTGATGAAAACCAGCCACGAAGTAAATTCGTCTACGCCGGGGACTTTCGGTGGTGGGTCTCACAATGCTGAATCAGCATCAGCATCAGCATGATACGGTTGAATGCGCGAGGTGTACCAACGTCTGGGTAACTCTGGATTTTTGCCGCGTGGGTGTCGTTGGTCAGAGGGAACTATTGCAGAACGTGATCTCCAGGTCATTTGCCGAAGGATTCCGCCACTCCTTGTACGTTTCTACTCTGTTTCAAGGTGGCTCGGCCATAGCGGAGTCACAAATCTCCTATGAATCCTTCTTACCTTGCAGACCGCTAAACATCTTGAAGCACCTTCGCATTCCAACGAGGATGCTTAGTCGAAGCAATCGCATCGCGAGCCAAAACTGGAGCTACTTCACATGGAGACACGTGTGATTGAGCTTACGAGAATCAACTCGATTTTCCACTTTCCCTCCATCCTAACACCATATGTTTCGCCCTGGAGATAGGTCTGTGTCCAAAAGCATTCGATCCGCAGCCAGAAAACAACCCATTTCACTGGTCGAGGATGCATGAGCATCTCCTTCTTTCGCTGTTCCCATCAAGATCTGAATAACGTACCCATGATAACCTGAAAAGAGATTAGAACCAACTGATGCCGTGTTCTTAAAGCATCCGTTCGACACTAACACTCAACGGTAACTGCGTTGAAATCTCCTAGGGTTTTCTCCCCCTAGTCTGACCTCTTCCGTGATTGTCGGTCAGACATTAGGCCACAACCACCAATCAGGTTGACGGGAACCCGGGGTACTAGTCTTTTTACCTAGTCATTGCTCTCTAGTCTAAGTCAACAGCGCTCTTTGGAATCACCCAGTTGGAACGCCTGTATGTCGGCCCTGAGCTCGTGAACACAGGTGAATGGGTTTCTTAATTGGGTGACAGCTGTCACCAGCACTGTCATCAGTGTTCCGAAACATGATCTTCCGTACCGCGTTTCTACCCACTATGATATTGGTCTCCCGGATCCTTCAGAGCTGCCTGATTGGTCGTCAATCGTCATCTTGTACTCGGATCTTTCAGCCGGTGTTAGATAGCCCCGTATTGTCTCTCCTAGCTTTCTCTTGCTGCTGTTTAGTAGTAATGAAAAAGATCGCATTAAAGGAGCTTGAAATATTTCTTTTTGAATCGCATCGTATATACTTATGCCAAGTATACCGAATACATTATGTAAGAACACTTGAAAAAAATTGGAATCAAAAACATTTTTGTTCGCTCATCTCTTCAATGAGTAATATTATTATAATTCATAAAATCGTCTACGGATATTTGTTTCAATAATTCCATATTGGAAATTTAAATTTAAAACTTTTATGAATTTAGAATAAGACCAGAAAAAGACTTGGGTTGAATGACATTACTTCTGAATGTGGTTATTGGTTACTTGACCACGAATATTAAAAAAATAATTCTATAATTTTATAAGTGAAATAAAACGTTTTATCATTGTATTCATCCGCTATTGAAGAAGTCAATATTATCCTATACAAGGATAGTTATTGGATCGTGGACAAATCAATACAGTATTATCCTTCCATCAAGATAATTTCTGCTAGAAATTTCTCTCTATGTATAATTAATTATAGCACATTACAGCACAGGTCCCAGTCCCCAATATGGAAATATTTCTCATCGTTGGAAAATAAACTGATAGCCTGTGAAGTTGGTTCCGCTCTGGATCGCCCAGTCTCGTTATCATATCTTGACTCAGTCATGTTGCCATCGTTAAGTGTGATCATTTCCACCCGGGCGATAATTTTCGGCTTATGGTGAATTTTCTAAGGCCCTATATATTTAATTTCTCTCAACTAGCAACTTTAACGCATACCTCTAGAAAACATAATTTCTGGAAATAAGAGCAAACTTGCTTATTTTTGATTCTCTTCATTTCCTTCTTTCATTTCTTCATAACAAAACTTCAACTTAGATGGGTTTAAATAATACCTCAATACCGAAAATTTCCAATGAACTCTACCATGGCTAGTCAGTAATTCTTTGGTGATAATTAACGGATTTTCCAGAAATCCGTCGAAAAGAAATACTTCACCCTTTCCATTTACAGCTTCTTTTATCGCAAAACAATCATTCTCATTCACTGCATTTGAAACCTGCAGAAATTGCATTCTTTTCTTATCACGGCTCATGGAATCAGCGGGCATGAGGGCAGACGAGGAATATTATGTCATTATGTAATCTCAGTGTACATGCGACGTTGAGGCACTTTGGTTTCTACATGTACATGTATTTAGAAAGCCTTGGGTGTAGTTTAGGTACGGGTTAAAGTTGGTCAGCGTGTGTCGGTTCTGGCTACGCGACATACCTCCACATCAGTATACATCGGCACCACCTACCCTCGAAACACTGTTAGCCCTGCTTACGGTTAAAGTCCTCCGAACATGTCGCGTAGGCCGCGTGAGACCAACTGCCAGTTGTGTGTACTTTGAATATATATACCATATATATGTGAAATACTGTAACACGTCAGATGCCTTGCAATTACTCGAGGGTTCCCTGTAGCTTTTGTTGCGTGTTGCCACCTTGGCTAGTCGTTACTTGGCACCCACCTATCGCCGACGAGGGTCCAAAAGGGGAAGGGGGAAGGCAGCTCACGACATCCTTTAGTTTCCGCTCGAATAACTGCCAAGTTTATCCGAGTGAGTTTCCTAAAGTAGACCTTAAAATTATTTGGGGAGTAGTTTTATCGAGATTAGCGCAATTTATTTGAGATGGTTTATAAAGAAAAATTCGATTTATTTCAGCTAAATATAAGACCGGTCTAACATACTGAATTCGAATTTTTCGGGCGATTGTTTAATATGAGTTCAAGTAGACGTTTGTTGCTACACTGATAGAATAATTAATTCACATCAAGCGAGACTTGTCAATTAATAACAAATGATATAGTTGAGGCAGTAGAATCAAATCAAGTATATCATTCAAAGTTCTTCAATTAAATAACGGACACATAAAGAATGCATTGTTCAATATATATTGGTACTAAAACGTTCGATGTCTAGAAATTAATTATTCCATCCATCACAAGATAATATGAAAATGAGCAAATTGAAAAAATCATCATATCAAATTTTTTGTTTAATAGTGAAAGGAAATACGTTTAATAGTATTCTTGTTCTCATTAAAATATAGGAGACTATAGAATATGTTGTTGTCGTTGATTTTCGGCGCTAAAGCAATAATTCTTCGAAATCGTGTGCGGCTGCGCGGGTTAGGGACTTATTAACTATTAACGAAGAATCGTTTGTCTGAACTGTGACGATCTTTGTATCGACCGATGGTTACATTTCACCTAAGGAGGCGACCTGTCTGAGAATGTTCACTCTGATTAAACACAGCATATTTAGTTAATGAGAAAAGCTACTATATTTAGGAGGAATATCGCAAAAAAAAATTGTCAGTTATGGAAAGTATGATGAAGTATGCAAATTGATGATGGTCCAAGTGGAAATTGGGTCAGGTCTACTTGAAGTCTGATCACAGTTGCCTAACGGCGATTTTTTTAGGAGTGTTTTTTTTTGATTGTACACAGTCATAGTTAATCGAATCAAATCTACCGTGCAACAACGATCAACCCTATTCTTGAAAAATCAAAAAGAATTTTCGGAAAAAACACCCGTTAGGCAACCTTGAGTCCGATGAGAATTCGAGTCAGTTTTGGTCTAGTTCACCTTATCAAGTAAGATCTAATCAGAACATGACTAAGTTTTAATCCAGTATATCGGACCCCGAAAACTACAACCGGGTTCAGATCAAGATCAGATCAGGTAAGCCTGGTTAGATGACACATGACGAGACCTTAACCAAGTTTTGATCTAATAAATTGAATTCTATCAACTATAGTAGGCGACTTCAGATCAAGTACTGGTCAGGCAGGCCTGATCAAATAATACCCGATGAAACTCTGACTACGGTCTGATCCAGTAGAATGGACTCCAAAAATTATAGGCGGACTCAAATCAATCAATATTCAAGGTCAAACTGCTTCAATTCAATTTGATACATTTGAATGGCTCGATAAAAAAGACTGATAAAGTTCGGATCCGATTCATTTGATCTTCATTTGATCAAGCCTTTTCTGACATTGATTTTTTTCCATCAATTGTTAATTTATCGATCAATAGTATATTATGCCCCCCGTGCGAGAAAATGCGTTTCCACCGCGGTGCATATGCTACTTTATGTCTGAAGGATAAAAAGCGCGATCAATCCGAGCGAAGCGAGGTTAGGATCGCGTTTTTCCCCCACTGGGCCATAAACATCTTTATGTTATGTCAGGTGTGATCGAAATCCAAGGAAATTTAGGATTAAATGAAGTGATCACCGACATAAACTAGACCCCAAGGGCATTTAATTGAAAAGGGGGTAATATATATTTTTTATTGAATGATTTATTGAAATGTTTTATCGATATGAAATTTGGAGAGGCAGATGGAGGATAAATAAAATTATGAACGCGAAATTGAAATGAACATGATTCAAAAGAGTGTATATTTTAACAAAGGAAAAGGAGAATTATTGTGTTACATGTTGACTTACTGCTTGATACTTGGCGCAATGGCCACACGGCACAAAAATGTGAAAAAATACTGAACCTTGAAGGACTTCATCAAAGAAATAACTCTAAGAAGCTTTTAACTTTATCATTGGTCTGATAACGGAAATTTAATGAGGAACTTTGCAAACACGAGAAAACTAGAAACCGCAACTGACTCTGACTGCTAAAATTATTAAACTACTATAGTTTAATAATTTTGCCCTGAGGGTGCGACGTCAGGATAGATGACGGGAAAATTCGGAAACCAATGGCACTCAACGTTGGCCCAGAATTTTCGTCTCTCAAACCTAGTCCCAATGTTTGCTAGAATTCAATCCCTGCCACATGAAGATGTTGGGGGATAGGCGGATTTTCAATCCCAACGACGAATAAAAATATTATGATTATTAATAATAATAATAATAATAATAATAATAACAATAATAATAATAATAATAATAATAATAATAATAATAATAATAATAATAATAATAATGAATATTTGTTACCAGTGCAAAATACCGCAAAAAAACATTTATATTTTGCTTTCAAAATTCAAATTTTTAACCGTTGAGTGACATAACTATACCAGCAGACCCATTGTGGTCTCGCCCCTCCGACTACCTGCACAATACAATAAGACCCCTTTTTTGTACTCATTGGCCTCATCGGAGTCGGGAGCTAGGTGAGCAGTGACAGCACACTTTGCCCAGACTTGTTCTACAGTGTACAGGGATATGAACAAAACGCGTACAATTTCAACTTATGGCAAAAGTCGATAAAATTCTATTAATTTTCCCTTTCCATTAATAATGGAAATAGCAAAGGATAGAACTCGGATTACCCCTAAGAAATGACAAGTGTGCCTGAGATTTTTTATGATTAACGATGCTCAATATAAAAATTTTTGAAAAACAATATTTGAAAATTCATATTTCGAAAATAGTTGGTATAAAAAATTTGGAAAAATACATGAATGCTTCGCTCATTACCTACTATTATGGAAAAAAATCAACCAAGGCCACATTTCAAAGATTTGGGTTTTGTTTCTTCAGAGATTGCCCCGTCTAACTAAATCTGACATTTTTTCATTTTTTTAGTCGACTTAATATAATGTTCTTGCGTTTTATCAGTTTTTGATGATTCACAAAGTTACAAGGCTGTGCGAGGACTTTTCTACGTTTTTACTGAATTTTTAAAAAGAGTCACAAGACGAGAGAAAATCCATGAAAATGATCGTATCACCACAAACACTCCGTGAGCCATTAAATAATGAAACAATGCAAAAACGTCATATTTTTTTAGGTCAATCGCATCGATAATTTAACAAGAAATTTAAGAAACGTGAAATTTGACTACACTGATAAAAGCATTAGGTTCTAGAAACTTGTCATATTCGGCTGAGCATTTTTGTTTTATTCGTTGATTGGAACCGGGCATTTAGTTATAAATACAACAGTAACAGTTCATTCAACTGTTCGCCGATTTTAACGGTTTAAAGTTATCAGCTCAGAAGACAATATTTTGGGAAAATTGACCTTACACCATGAATTTATGTACTGATAGAAAGATTATAACAACTTGAGATATTCGGTTGAGTATTTTTTTTTAATTCGTTGTTTGGAACCCGGCATTCAGTTGTAATGCAACAAATAATAGTTCATTCAACTTATAATAGTTGGCTTCCGGATAGATGCCGCTTGTAATTTCGCCATTTTGCGGACGTTTCGCAAATATTGTAATCTGTATCTTCATTTCATTGCAAAAGTAACACCATTTTCATTGCATGAATGGCCTACGCGCCTTTCATTTATGTGACTAATATATCTATCCACTAAATATTCATAAATATATAATCATTGGCATTATCGAGATTGCCATTTTCTGTCAGATTCGATTTTTGATGCATTACCGTGATTTCAGGGTGTTATTGCGTTGATGTGGCGGCAACACTGCGCTGAAAGCCCGCTGCGCCACCTCGAGTGCCGAAGTCCAACGTCGCACTTGAAGTCTCGCCGTGATGGGTATGTAACATTGCATTTGTATTTCTACATTAAAAATTGAAAGAGACCTAAGACATATGGAAATTTGGTGATGATTTCTTTTTCCAATAATCTAGGTATTACAAATTGTGTTTCAGCTTGTCTCTTCAACGGGCTTCGAGAGGCCTCTCGTTAATTATTAATTTTCAATGAATTAGAATATTTCATGACTCTTGGCATGAGGTATTTTACTCGAGTGGAGTTGACTTTCGCGCCGAAATTGTCCTGCACATAACCTCCACCAATTCTATCCACACTCACTTTTCCCTCCATATGTGATCTTTAATACCTAGTACATGATCTTTGATGCCTAATATCGAATAGGTGATGTCTAAGGTCTAAGGTCTAAGGTCTAATTTCCAAACCCCAATATCTAATATTTCATAGTTGACAATCATAGCTGCGAAAATTTTTAGACGATCTGCTGGCAATGGATTTTTTATGCTACCTTAATAATGATGATAATAACTACAATGGTAAATTAATTCATGATTGTTGGATTTTCCTTCTAAATCATTATGAATAGAAACTAATAAAAAAGCTGAATATTTTTTCTTAATCATGTGTGAAGAATCATTGTAAACTCGACACTGTTCTCATTGAGATCGAAGCGCGAACTTGTTCCCCTCGCGTGGCTGTGTGTTCACCGGTTAGCACGTACCTGTCGTATAAACATTGACGGCGGTCTCACTGGATCATAGTGTGGTGTGTAACGGGATTTTAGGAAATCTCGCACATTAAACTCGATTTTTGGATCCTTTGAACTAAGTCCTCGGGTATGTCTGCTATCTCGACCCTCCCCGGGAATTTCGCGAATCGTCAAAGGGTGTGAGGACTGGGGCCCAAGTGCTTAGGGAGTTAGGAGGCCTAGAGGCAGACACTAGCACAGGGCAGATACGTAGAAACATGCCCCGTTTCTTTATGAGACTTCCTCGCATTCCACATAGGACTCATACTGGCGTATGAGCGCTCCATGTTAGATGGGGCGGGCATTCAACGGCTGATCATTCGGAAGGGTTGTCCGAAGGGGTTAGTGGCGACGTTTGAATTAGGCGCGCTCCAGGAGAAGCTATTATCGGCGATATCCACGCGACGGCGAGGGCAGCACGTCCCGGCACACGGCAGCCCACCCAGTCGTGGTCGAGAGTGGGGGGTCTCGGCAATACTACCCAGACTGTCCACTCGCTCGGCAGAGGCGCTCCGGCCTTCTCCCAGTGCGCACCACTGTTCGCTCTCGCTCTTGAGCCCTTGGTAGGTTCAATGCCCTGCATTGGTTCCTGGCGTTCTCTAGATGAGTGTTGTCCTCTGTCTGGTGACGCTCTCCGAGTGGGAGCAATACTCTCCTCGGCTGACGTCCTCTAGGTGAGAGCCATATTCCCCCTGATAACGCTTTCTGGGTGAGAGTGATATTCTCTCTGGCTAGGCTCTCTATATGTGGAGCTACCTTAGAGTGACCGTCACGCTCCCGATAGTGTGAAATTGGGGTGAGTTACTTTCTCACGCTCTCGGCCTCCCGGCACTCCCCCACCTTACGTCGTGCTCTCGGTGAGGTGGTCCTCGAGGCTGGCTTCGCGTCTCCCGCAAGCCTGTTCTCGGTGTCTCGATCCACGCGTCGTACTACTCCGAGGTCCCTCATTTGCGGATTATTAGATTCGCGTATTCGTGGATTCTGGCCCTCTCTCCACGACCTAGCATCCTAAGTAACCCCAGGCCTTCCCGCTTCCGTTCCGTTTGTCACCAGCTTTTAATTCCTCACGGGTTATGTCTTCGATCACTGCTTCATCGTGTCTCCTTTAGGATTTTATGGCTTTTCGGTTTTTGTGTAGTTGCGAGGGCCAGTTCCAACCCCATTCGTCCTGTCTCTTCGTGCTCTTGTTTTTGGATTTAGGATGCATTTTTGGATTTCTGAGGTTTACGGACCTCGGGTGAGGCAGGGCACCCCACTTCCTTACCCTCATTTCGGTTCTCTTGGTTTTTGTTAGCTTTTGGACCATAAAAAGCTAGCTGGCGTCTGCATTAATTCGGTTGTAAAATTAGGATGTGAGCATGGGAACGGGCGAAGATAATAACTATCCTCGATCCCCTGGACGAGATTACAGGTGAAGCAAAGATTCAGGAGACCATGTACAAGTTTATCAACCTCATCAGCTGAGACGGTGGAGATGGAAGAAATTCACAGTTGGTAACAATTAATTGGAAAGTTATTAAGAATTTCTTGAAAAAATTTCATAGTTATACAAATAGACGCCTCTTTGAGAACTAACAATAGTTTGGAATAATTAAATGTCAGATGGACAGAAATTGGGACAGGGTATTGAAGGGGATAAGAATCGCAAGAATCGGAGATATAAATCGCGAATTTCTACCACTTCAGTTGTAATCGTGGAGAATCTCTCAGCAGAAGAGTTGTGCTATTTGAATAGTACTCCATCCCGACTTTGAACATATACTGGAGAAGCATTTCGGCAAGGTTCTACCGGAAATTAACTGGATTGTCATTAGTGGGGTGCTGATTTCGGAGAGGAATTATGCTGCTGTGAGAAAGAAGAATGAGGGAGATGCTTCAAATGACTCATGCCGGCCATTATCCATCCATATTATGAAAAACTAACTGTTATTCTTAATTGCATTGAAAAATTGATAGTGAAAATGGATGGCAATTTTATGCGTGATCGTCGGGTTAGTTCATGGAGCGGTTGATTGGAAAGTAAAAAAAGGGCCGAATCTGCAGGAGAAAAGTCCAGCAGCACCTATGCTAGGCATTTTACTTGTACTTAAACTTGGTGTGAGCATAATGCTTGAATCATTGAAAACCAAAGCCATGCTGTTGACGATGAGAAATAAAAATATTTTCTTTCCCAATAATTTTTGGTTATTCAAGATTAAGTTGATTTATCGAACATGACAATAATCAAATGTCCTTGCATCCTTCCCGGCCTGAGTTTTTCTAGCTATTTGAAAGTCGAGGATGATGTGACGCGGTTCCTCCAATTGCGTTGAGCATTTCTCAGTCCAGATATGCTTTGTTGCCTTTCGTAGCAGAGGATACTCCTACAATTCCTGGGAGCAAAAACTACTCCGCAGCACGGTGTAGTTTGAAATTTGAGTGAGAAGTTACACTTTTCAAGAGGCAGCAGGCTTAATGTAGTAAGGTGGATGACGAATGGAAAATGGGAAATGCTGAGGTAATCTTCAAGGAAGATAATTGAGATTTGCCATCTTTGATATTCTACAGAAATATAAAAACAGCAAAGGTGATATCAATAGATCAAATGCACTAGGGTAAAATTCTGCGTAGTACGAATACACATCGATTTTATTATAAGGCACATAAGGCTGTGAGGCGACAAAATCCCGTGGAAAAATTTATAAATATCACTGAACCTTGCTAATCTTGCCATAAGAGCTTATCAGCATCTGTTACAAGTTCAATTTCCACTCTAGGTGGAGCCTTTGAGTAATGAGGAAAGCAATACTTCGGTGACACCTGAGCCTGAGTTAGATACGGATTCTCCGAGACTTTTAATGCTCCTGCAATGGAAACTTCATGTGCTAGTGTAATCCCGGTGGCCATACATCTTCCTGTTAGCTGCGGTTGACGATCTGACAAGGCGAGCTGTCCGGAGACTGGACGCATGGGGCCGAGGTCTTCGTATGCTTTGAGAAAGGCCCTGTAGAGATGTCGAGAAATCTCATCACATGAGAGTTTCTGAAGTAATATTCGGAGGTAAGCGAGAGTAGAGAATCGTGAATCTCCCAGTAATGATATTGGAGACTTGAGCGGTAACCGAACCATGTAACGACCTGCGGAATTGCGTGCGTGAGTCCTTCTAAAGTGTTCCTCATACTGAGCTTCTTCTTCTGTCAACTGAACCCCGGGAGATTCAGTTATTTCTTCCTGAACCCAGAGCTTGGTAAGCAGAGCATTGAGATCTTTATTAGTGACTGCTAGGTAAGCAGTGGCCTTGTGAGTTGAATCTCGACCTTCGGCTAGTCCGAAGACGATCCACTTAAGACAGGTCAGCTGAGCAGGTGGTGAATTCGGTCTATTGCTGAAGGATGAGTTGACTGTAGACGTCAGCACCGAGCAGAACGTCGATAGGTGCTGGTGTGAAAATTTCGGGACCAGCCAGCTGAAGTCCATGCAGGTGATCCCATCTAACTCACAAGTGTTCCTGTGAGGAGGTGGGGAGAGATGTAATGAGCTGATCAAAGGTGCAGGCATTAACTCTGAGCGGAAATTGAGGGTAAATGGACACTTCATACTGCTAATGTAGATGGAGCTGGCGTGAGCGAGATGGTTCTAGGAAAGCCGTTCTCGTAGCTGTAGCTGAACACAGGGATGCTATGCCTGGAATTTGAGGCGGCAGTAGGCTTTAGTTGAGCTGGACGTTGAGGCTGCTCTGAAGACTGAGTGTTGAGGAGTTGAAGGTGGTAGTGACCTACACAGAGCTGACAATTCAGTCTTGAGCGACAAGCCGAGACTAAGTGGCGTTCGAGGCAATTGTAGCAGAGGTAGCGGCGTTCAACTACCTCCTTGCGAGCTGTCATAATGAGATCCTTTAAGCTGGATTACGACGGTATGCTCGGATTTTATTACGGATGCTCTCGTTGATGATATCCGCTGCGGCGTCATAAGCACCCCGGACCTCACATAGACTTGCTGTCGGTATCCTACCGCGTTCACACTAGTTTTAAACTCTCTTCTTCATTTTCTGGTATCGGTTCAACTCCAGGTTAGACTCGCGTATCGGTGAACCTTGACTCTCTCTATAACCTAGCATCCTGAGCGACCCAGGCTTTCCCGAATTGGATTATCGTTTCGGTTTTGGTTTTACGTACAGACTCTCTGGTTTTGGCTTTACGGCTTTTCTCGATTTATGTTGACGGATACTTTTTGTATATTTAGGATTTTGGATTTCGGTTGGATGAGGTTTACCGACCTCGGGTACGAGAAGGCACCCCACCTACTTACCATCTCTTCTAGGGATGAGAATAAATAATTTACGATATGGTAACGTTCGAGTTTTGACCGTGCAACATCGTATTTAGCGAGGTGCTTCGCGATCACTGTTTTATCATCGTTCGCCTTGCTGACATTGCTGAGCTGTAAGAGCAACGTTGTCAGTATGTTACAATCATACTGGCGGCCACTTTTCTTCAGATTTTTTCAAAAATTAACCGCAAATTTCTCGGATATTGTATCGGGTCTCCTCACTTTTCTCGCCGGTAAAAAATCCCTATATTGATAAATAAATGAGTAAATTTTTTTAATGATGTAGAGTGTGTATCCTAGTGCCCTTTCAAATCAAAGCTAATGCGATCATTTTCCCTTAAAACTCTGTATTACAGACAGGGCTTTTCACGAATTATTATCTCGCTAAAATGGATAGATCGGGCATCGAAAATGTGACTTGCGTGTGGTGCATACTATCAGCTATTATCTAAAAAAATGTAGACGGTATTGAGTATTGTCGGTATCGGTCTCCTTATCTGTTTGTAACATCAGTCCATCATATAATCAATAGGAACATAATCAATACAAACGGATGAATGGACCGTAGCTAAATCAATGAAGCAGCCATTCCTATTAGTTCCGCAATTATTATCGTATATACTCCGTAAAAAATCAGTATGACGTCACCAATGGAATGTTGCAAATGCATCATATTAACATCATATTTATGCTGTGAAGGTCTGATGGAAGCAGCACCCTTACAAAATCTTTTGATACGGGCCTTGTGATAAATCAGGCCCTCTCACAAAGGTTAGAGCTGATCGATAGAAATTGATAGAACTATAAGAAGCTTCTCGCATGAAATTTTCTGTTAAAATTAAGAAAACACTGGAGATCGCAAGTACTAAAGAAGAAAAACCTCTGTCATGGTAAAAAAACAACCATTTCTTATAGTCGATTTCAGATTTTTTATGAGAATTATTGCTTATCGATGCTAACTCCATTTCGATCGTCGGCTTTGTTATTCCTTGTATTTCGAAAGGTTGGGTGATAAAATTCCTGCCACCAGGAAAAGTTGGTGTCACAATAAATTCGGATTTCGTTGGAATAAGACCAGTTTAGTTTGAAACATTTTCATGCATCGAGGAAACCAGGGTTATGATGGCCAGAACGGGACAACTAAGGCACACCGAGCCTACTCTTCTGCTGCTTTTTCAAACCTTTTAAAATTGAAGAAAACCGAGAGAAGGCATCATAAAATTCAGAAAACCAGACGATTGTGAAGGCATCAACTGTCACGGAATCTGGATCCCTTGCTTAGATAAACTAACTATAAATTATCCAATGTCGAAAAGCTATGCGAAACTTTGTACATCGTTATTTAAGACATTCATCAGTATATTTAAAAAAAGCTCATAACAAGCACTTTTCTTATTGTCTTCACCTCGTCCAATTATCCCTAATTAAACACTCAAATCCTATGATCAAAATCGATAATGGTTCGTGAACCTTATTCGACAGCGAAGAAATTCACGGTGTGGTTATTTCCCATGAGGATAGTCAACCACTGGCTTAGAGTGAGGCGTTATTGCCGTCGACACATAGTCAACACTCCCGAGGTGGCAGTTGAAATTTAGTATCGGAACCACAGGGAACAGACGCACTCACGATTCTATGCGCACAACAAACTGCTCCATTCTCTCTATTTTCCATCCTCATAGACTCTTACACACTTTCCTACCTGCTACGGCTCCTTCACTTCCATCTACCTTGCCTCCTGCTATACTCCCTTCAATTGTCGCGAGGGAACCCTTTACATAGGAACAATATAAATGTACCTTGTCGTCAGTGACTATTGCGCAAGTAATTACCGCGTCCTCCGCAAAACGAATACGCATATCGTAGTACCCATAAATGTCCATTTGGGAACTGAGTAGTCGCAATTAGCTATGTGCCTGATATTGTGAATAATAACGAAGCGGCATGTAGTAATGATCTTCTATTCTGCCGGCTACCTGCAAAATTTTTGATTCAAAATAACCTTACCAAAGTCGTTACATTCAATATTCCTGTTTGTAATTCATGATAGTAAAATGTTCATAAAATACTTCAGTAAAAAACAAATCATACTTCATGCGGCTCGGTAAATTTCTGAATGTGCCATTCATTTGCTTCATTTTTGTAAAGGAGTTGACTCTGGGATTATTCATAATGGAGATTGTTTCATTACGGAAATTGAGAATGGAGAATTAGTATGTGGGGATTTTGACGCAAGACTTTCGATTCAGCGATTCAAAATCGTGGATATTGTCCTACCCCTATACTTCTCATGCATAGCGTTTAAAGCGCCATCACGTGGAGAAACTGTCTTAACGGAATGTGGGTAATAGTCGGGTAAAAGGAACATCCATTAAAATGGTTCCATATTTAAATTTGAACGCTGTCCTATATTTAAATAACCATAAATAGACGAGTTGAATATTTGACAATTAGTCGATTAACAGATTTTCAACTGAGATTCGAAGGCTTGATGCTAGAAATCGCTGAATGGTGAGGACGAAGCGGACATGAAGGGAAGGTGGTATACACAGCGGTCTGTTCTCACCGTCAGCGTTTAGAATTCTTATCAGAATTATATTCGCTCCACCTCAAAATTTTGGACAATTGTTCTATTTTATTTATTGAATTATTGCCAATATCGTCTGGGCACAAAATAATTGTTAATGGTGATTCTTCATCCTGGAAGCATTCAAAATAATTGTTTCCTAATATGGCTGCCTATTGCGAATGAAGATTTGATATTTATATTTCAAATTGATAGAATGTTGAAAATTCCCGCGTAATCGCACGTTCGCCCTCTGCCGGTATCGGTCGAACCAAGGCTCAAGGAGGGAGGACAATGGAATTAGAACAGGTAACTTCGTTAAGTGGCGGAGGCCCCTCTTCCAGCTCTCAGTCACGTAGCCCAGGTTGCCGGGCCCAGGTGCAATAGACCCAGCATCGAATTTGCCCTTTTATGCCTTCTACATCGACTTGCTTAACTACATTCACGTTCCCATTTATCGTGACAGAAATTTCAATAAAAGCAACAATAATGTTGATAATAGTGTTAAATATTCAGTTATGCATGCTCTCAGTATGTCACACACACTTTTACTGAATTGATAACCTATTACAATTATTGTAGTTTTTCTAGAAGATAACAATAGCTGCCAAGCTGCGTCATGAGAAACGAAATGCCCAATGTTGACTGGTAAATGTACAATTAATGTTAATATTTCTGAAGCACCGATATTTATGCACTTGTTTCTTAGGTGACTCACAACAATCTGTGCATGTTTATTTTGAACCGATGCATACGAAAATTCTTGAATAAGATTCTTTAACTGAATAAGAGAAAAATTGCAATTTCCTTAGGATCTTTTTTCCCTAGATTATTTTATAATTCACTAGTGTGCGCAATTCACACTCATCTTCCTAAAAAAGGTGCTTCATCTTCTTATAATCTATTAATTAAAAGCGTCATATTTCTCTGGAATTAAAACATCTACTGAAACCCAGTAATTGATGCATTCCCAAATTATCGGTGATTATTAACGGTTTGTTGATTGTAATCCCTCCAGTCGCTAAGATTTGTCATTCTTCCCCAATTTTATTAAAAATAATTGACTCCTTGAAGTTTTTTTTGTCCAAACTATTACATAATAAAAGTAAGAAAATATCTTCGAGTTTTCCACAAAATTTTGCAGGCAGTCCTAAAATCGAAACCGATGGCACTACACTTTGAAACTCCTCGGTGACTGCTCAACGGGTTATTATTTTCGTAATCGTCAATGTAAAAAATAAAGGTATACAAATTTTGTTTTCATCTCATTTACGTAATTCTTTCCACAGATCACTTGAAAGAAAATTAAAAAATATTGAGGAATTCATCTTTAGTGAATTAATCTCAGAAAGTGTTTCTTACAAAACTAAGAGCAATTCGAAAAAAAATGCAAAAATTTAACATAAACGAATAAACGAATTGAAGCAGGTACCGGGATTCTTTCTTTTCGATATTTTGCTTATTCTTTCGAAAATCTCTTCTTTCATAGAACAGAAACGATTCTGGTGCAATTTAAGGTTCATGGTTTTGAAATTCTTCAAGAATTTTATGCTCAGAATCTAAACAATCTAATAGCGAAGTGCATGTTCTGGAAAAATTTTGCAAATGCTCTGTGGCTGCAAACTCCATCTGTCAAGTAATCATCAGTTCATGTGGATTGAATACTTCATTAAAATTGTAGATATTATCGTAAAGTCAATCTTTTATGAAATTACAAGTATCATGCTTCATTTTGAGTGATTTACATCCGGGAATATCTCAATGACTATCAATTCTTACTGCAAACATCAACCATTTTTCTGAAACGACTGCTTTTAGAATTGCCTATTACATTCTGCTGTTATGGTCCTTTTTCTTCCAACGCGTTTTCAATTCCTTCAATCCCCCCTCGTTCACATTCTCAATTTTTGGACTTGGTCAATCGTTTTCATCACTCTTGAATTTTTGGGGGAAAAGTGATCTTTTTCAAGTTGAGTCTTTCTTCTATGTATTCGATCTAATTTTTCTTTCACTCGTATACCCTTTCGGGTTTTTACGATTTGTTCCCCTCCCACCCCCCAACCCCCTGTACCGCATTTGCTGAAAGGGAGGGAAAACCTCATCTGAGGGAAAAACCTGCCCTGGTACAGTCGTCCTTTTGACAGGACTACCGCTCGGCAGTGAAACCGTGAGATCAGAGCGCTATATATTTTTGACCGCCGGTGCCCGGGATCGAACCCGGATCCTTGGCATGCTAGTCCAGCACTCTAACCGCACGGCCACTACCGTCGGTCTACTCGATCTATATTCTGCATGTTCTATATATATTTGGATGACTCTTTGTCACCTGATGGAAAATCGAGGCGCCATCTTAGAGGGAGATAATTCGTCTAGGAGATATGGTTGTTATAAAACTGTTCCCTGCGTTACCCCAGGGCCACGATGGGGACCTAGCGATATTGTCGGCTTCGCCACATGTTGGTACACTTATAGACAATGGACACACAAAAAGATGGATTTTCAAACAGTCCTAAGCACATTCGTTAAAAATGCTGATTTCACCTTATTTAATCACGTATTGCCACTGACTAAACAAAACCAGTGATTTATCCGCCTCTATCTTTCTGTAGTAATTGAAATTACTAAATATAATATCACTCACTCGCGGAGGAGCTCTCCCCGCAGTACACGGAGAGAAATATTTAGTAAAAATTACGGAACTTTCAGTTCACTTACCGATTACGGAGTTGATTCGAAAAATTTAAGGGACGGTATCGTTATTTTTCACCGATAATTCAAAT
The DNA here is from genome assembly GCF_000806365.1 of Fopius arisanus. NCBI lineage: Eukaryota > Metazoa > Arthropoda > Insecta > Hymenoptera > Braconidae > Fopius > Fopius arisanus. The sequence goes on along the minus strand of NW_011887807.1, from coordinate 280,157 downwards.
AAAAATTACGGAACACCGCGGAAAAATTCCGTGACTTTAGATAAAAATTACGTGACAGTTCCGTAAAATTTCCGACAACTACATTTCGCTCCAGAATTACGGAAAATACACGTAATTTTTATTGAATATTTCTCGCAGTGTAGTGACTCCTCATGTCATTCGAGCCCCGATCGTTCACGTCGGTCGAGTTCTAAAGTTAAACGAAGGCATTCTGAAGATAAAGAACGTCGTTCACGGAAATTGAACTCTCGCAGCAGAACCCGCTCTCGCGAACGAATTCAAGAGCCGAATCCTTTAACCAGGAGAAATACTCGTCGCAACGACCCCTCGACGAGCGAAACAAAAATGACAAAGGAGTTCCACATGATAACGGCGGGTCATCCACTCGTCAAGAAGTCTTAAAAGTAACTGTACCTCTGGAAGTGGTCCCCAAGTTGTCATCAAAGGACCCTAATTGTATTCAGTGGGGGCGAATACCCTCATTGATACGGGTTTACAGATAAATCTCATATATTAAAAATCTCTGCGCCGGGACGCGGAAATTGAAACATCACAATACAATCCCGTGAGGGCTTTTGTAGAATCCGTTCAAACCATCGGTATAGTTTATTTGAAGATAGGAGATTCTGACGTCAAATTCCATGTAATCGGCCTTCAGTCGGGGGGTGCAAAGGCCCTGTTGAACCGCGAATTGTTGCAACATCTACGAATGCTTCTCTCGTATTGGGATGAAACCATCCCGCTGGGAACAAATATTAACCATCCTATTAAATTTTACCTCGACTCCTGTCGCAGGATTAAGGATCGCGTTTGGATTACAGGGTAGCGGGACGAATTAACCTGATCGCAAGAAAGTTAATTGATAACAAACAATGTGTATTAATAGACACTGGGTCGACAATAAACTTAATCGAACGCCGTGCTCTTAAATCAGACGTGTGGATAAATTATAACAGCAAACAAGAATTCCGTGGATTAACGAATGATACCGTTGAAACAATTGGACCTAGGATACTGCATACATCGTGGATGTTAAATTGCCGGTAGATGGGGTTGGAATAATCGGTAATGAGTTTTTCATCAGGGAATAAGACATCATTTATGCGAATAGAAGCATAGTTCTTGCCAAATACACTGTGATCTCTATTCATTGGTATAGAGACGTTAGCTCCAATACAAGTTTCATCATTGCACCCTGAGTACACTTATTAGTCGCAGTTGAGATTACCAACCTTTCGATAGATATCTTCCAAGTTTGGATTTAGGAAATTGCAATCTGCACCAGATTTTGGAAATTCTGTCGGTTAACTTTGTAAAACCGGTCCTGTGAACTTGATTTCAGTGTGGCCAAAAAAAATAGAAGCCCACGGTTCTACAATCAAAATGTTGAGTCTAGAGGAAGACCGATAATCACCTCTAGATGAAATTGTACATCAAAGACTGTAGCATAAACTGTAAGTCATTTTACGGTCTATTAAATCATCCCATTCTCATTCCCATTCCCATTCATCAATAAATCGAAGGTCAATGAACAATTCGAGAAAATCGCGGTTTCAACAGAAATAAAGGTTCAAGTGGCAACTATTCAAGACTTGTTAAAATATACATATCAAGTGACATTAAACTTGGTTTATAGTATTCAATTCAATCCTCAATCCCAGAGATTCAACTTTCATTTTTCAGGAAGGAATATAATAACTATCAAAAATTAACAAGGTAAAACTACACAAACTAATAAAGGATAAATCCATGAGCATCACTCCGACTCGAAATAATTTTTATTTGAAGTTACTTGGAAGCCGTAATCCTTTAATATAACGTGCTTCCCCGACCACTAGTTCTGCATATAACACTCCCGTATATGAATCTACTAAAAACTGTTATTGGAAAAAACTGAGTGAATACTCATCGATGAAAGAACACACTAAACTAACTTGGAAAACATGGAGAAAATGAAGATGATCACGTATTACCATTTTTCTGTAAAATAGAAAAATCGATGAATTATTTAAAATATTTTAAAAATGGTAGTATAATGTGATCGATGAATACAGTAGCAGAAGTAAGAAACTCGGTACGCTGATATTTAACTTTAAATTAGTCATTTATGAAGATACGGTTTTCTCCATTCAAGAGCAGTAGACTTATGAAATTAAATCTGAAAGCCTGACAATTTTGTCTGCCTAAACCGCAATTTCGTTTCGCCGCCGACTCACTTGTTGATGACTTGACTTGGCAGGTTATTTTACTAAATCCGACCGGGTAGACCGTACTTTAGAGCAGAAACAGAAATCGATATTTTTGGTGCATTTTTGAATTATCTATACCTTTATAAGAATATCATACTACAAATTCAAGTGCGTATCTCAAATAGTTTCTGAATTACAGTTTATCATTAACATTTATTTCCATATTATGAAATTTCAATTTTTTCAAACATTCTAGGTAATTGTATGGCAATACCTTCTAGTTCAACATTTTTTTACCAGGCACTGTGAATGCCATCATTACGGCAGTACTGGAGGTACTTTTTTGAGAATTAGGAATCGACGAGTATGACGTTGAAAGTAAATTTCTTTGTGGACATAAGTAAGAAGGTAGAAGCGAACTCTTGAAGGAAGAGAAAGCCTTGAGAGCCATGAGTATTTAATAATGTTAATAATGTTGTACTGAAAAGGGTGGTGTGTGTTGGGACGTCTCGCTCTTGTTTTGTGCTCTATTACATTTATAATTTCACGGAGATACAGTATTGTGTGATGTGTTTAAATGAAGTCAAGTCTTTGGGTTTTCCGCCATCCTCGCGTTGTTTGTGTGGTAAAAATTGCTAGACCGTTGGAAAAACCACAGTTAACCATCGGGAATTTTCCCAACTGAACTATCTCGTACGTAGCCACATTTTCATTTCAGATTTTTTGTACGTATCGAGCTTCGCCGTCCTTCTTATGGTAAAGAGCTGTCAAATTTTTAGAGGTGCCAAGTATGCTCATACTTGAATATAGTTCTTGTATTCGGTTGTTAAAATAGCGTGATTAAAACTTGCATTTACTTGATTCAAGTACACGTAGAATTAATCGGAATGTATGATCGATTGGGAGAAGAATCCCGAAAAATAAATGAATATTTTCATGACTGGGAAGTGTTGTCAAACGATTGAGTTAAAAATCAATTTGATTGCTATAGCGGAAGGAAGTTGACAAAATCATACTAGGATCAATTCCAGTTATTCAATACAACCTTCATCTACGATGATTGTAAGATTTGGCGAATGAGACAAATCGTCATCTTACGAAATGAAAAAAAATGCTGAATTCCATGAAAGAGATAAATTTTAATGATCGTCATCGCTCTTAGTTCAGAGATTGCAGTATACAAACCTTAGGGCAAACTCATAAAACCAATGATTTTCTATGTCTAAAAACCATATTAATATCAGGCAAGTGTGCCCATAATTTATGGGCTCACGGTTCTTTTGTTTGCCGACTATAAAAATAACCTCGAATAAAGTTAGGATGAAATTTTCGAGTCGAAGTTTGCGTAACCAGCCGGGGTGAAATGGGGAGGATAATGGGTAGAAAGACACGACACGTACAGCCCCCTCTCCCTCTCACACTCTCACTCTTTTCAGTTGATGTATATATGAATCCTGCGTGTGCCTGAGTACCGGGGAGAAGCGAGCAAGTGAGCGAGACAGGCAGAGAAGGGCCTTTGCGCCGGGGAGAGAGCCCCGTATGGATCGATTCAGCCGGTCGAGTCGAGACTATGCCATGCCAAGGGGTACAACTCCATGCTTTCCCCCAAACTTGTACACATACAAATATTTTAACGTACACATCCACATGTGCGATTTCTTGACATTTGCTCGGAAAAAAATACTATATTTCCGGGCTGTTGGAATATGGTTTTTTACTTTTGTGGAGTTTGACGAGTCAAGCCGAAAGCAAGGCGGCCAACCCCACGAGTAAAAAAAAACCATCCAAACAGTCCGGATATTATCTTTCCGTAGTGATTTTCAAGTTTTCGACTTTGGGAAGAATGTAGTACCAATTCACAAACCAGGAATCATGAGAAGCAGTAGGAAAAAATCTTTCTTGACAGGTGCGTCTGTATTCATATAGGCAAATATGCTCAAAAATTTCCAAACAACAATGTTGCATATTGAGAAAAAATCATTTTCGCCAAGACATTAATATTTATTCGGAGGATGAGTAGTTTTTCTAAAAGCACATCTCTACTTATATCAAAATATTATCTAGGGAAAGAGAAACTCCTATCGAGAAATAATGCATTTGGCCCAAATAAATTGGTGATCATTCATTCATAGTAAAAATTTGATTCCTAGCATTAAGTCTAGCTGAGTGAATTTCACAAAATCTTCACAAGTTTTCTCTTTTCAAATCCAAAAGATTTCAATTCAAAAACAACTTGACTTTATCCAAGAAGTCAATTCCTTGCTTATCATTTATCGCAGAAGTACAAAATCTCTCGGCTAATATTGTTTCTCTCGGGGCAAGATATCGTTTCCTTGGAAGTTTCAGAGTACGAGTGTCTTCATAGAAGTAAAGCTGTACTTCTGAAAAACCTTGGTTGTTCTCAGCATGGTGGCACCTATGCCTTTCGTTTTTTATGCTTACTCCACCTCTTCAATTATCTCATCAGATCTCTGCCATATATAAGGCATGAACAAATGGGAATGCTGTAGCATGACATTCTCTAATTTTTTCCTGGCCTCGGAATTTAGAAGGTTTTTTCGATTTTTATTTTTAACGTCAGTTTTCAAAATAAATAATGCCATGGCGAAAAAAAATTTACGGTTTTCAACTTCGAGTCATTTTTCCGCTTTTTCGTTTCTTTAGCGTCACCCCGCATGGGTTGATTTTAATGGAGGAGAAGGGCCTGCACAACTTGGGTCGTAAAGGCCCATCACCTGATACAATGGACTCTCATCTACCCTTCGGTACGCACTACTAAAGGTTGGGAGCACGATTCGCCCTCAGAGTAGCCCTGCCATAGACAGTCAGCGATTAAATATATAATTAGACAAATTATCGTAATTAATTATTATGTTTTTTAAGAACGCTGAAGATTATGATCGTGTATATTTTAGACCAGATTCCGTCGAGGATTGATCTATTCTAGCAAATCATTCTCGTTACTTAGTTCTTGAGGCAACACTTTTCTGCATTAACAATAAAGGCGTCCATTATGTATTGATGTGATTGGCCGTTATATAATCTTCTTGTTTCTTGATTCAAATCCAACATGACTCCAACCCATATCGTTCCATCCTGATGAAAGTATGCACACACTTTAATATAGTTCTTGTATTTTTTGTTCTGCTATAGAATAATTAAAATATATATTTTAAGTGCATCATCTTTTGCGAATAGAGTTAATAAATAAAGAATGAACAAAGTTTTTCTAATTGCTGATTAAAGGCGACTGGCGCTGGAAGTCACGAGGTTAGAATGAAGTCTATAAAAATATTACGACTGTAAGATGCTTCATTATTGAAATGATAAGTTTTCCATAAGACACGTTGAGCCGATGCAAATTATTTTTTTAATGATCTTCAGGCTTGCAAGAAATTTGTAGGAATATCAGTCGGGGCACGATATTTTGGTGAATTTGTTGTAGGATAAAATCTCTCTTTAATGGCCCAAAAAATGATTCACAGTGGAGATGTTTGACATTTTTACAGTGGTTTTCCGTTATTTCAGAAAAATCACCAATATGAATAGGAATTTGAGACCTGTGTATTGTGCAGTTTTCAATTTCCCGTATTATTTAATATGCAGAATGATCTAATAACTGCCATTCTGCACACGTTACAATTCCTATGGCTCTATTTTCAGTCAAAAAATGGACTAGTATATTTTAATTTTTAAGAGCATAGTTCTAAGAGCAGTGCTTTTTCTCGGGTAGTTTTTGTATCTTACCCCTTCTTGATTATATGTTGAGATCTTCCATTCTATAATACCGCGCTCTTTCAATTATTTCCCTCTTTTCTCTCCCTCGAAAATTAATTCCTGACATATACCGTCCTGAACAGAAGCGAGGATAGGGACTAAATAATTTCAAGACTTTCAGCGATCATGGAAGCTAGGCATAATCGAGTCAGGTTCTAAATCAGATGCCTGTCCAATAGCCAACACCAAGCTGTTAAAACAAATTGGTTTTCTTTTGATCATCAAGAGAATCATGAATGTGGAGCATTGTTAACATTAATTATTCTCCACCAATTAAATTGGAGAAATAATTAACAATTAAGTTAACCAATCTTTCGCAGGAGTCAGTCATCCGCAGGAGACGCTTGGCAGGAGTCTATGAATAGTCTCGGAAGATCTTTCCAAAGCGTCTCTTGAACGTACGGCAACTGGTGCATAGTAAGACTCTTTGATAGACGTAGACGCAAGTCTCTCGGACACTGAAAGATTCAGACCAAACGAGAGCAGAATATATGTCGAACATTTATGTACACAGGAGAAGTAAAGAAACAAATCGAGAAATATAGAGAAATGGCCAGGCGCAGGATACAAAGTACCCAGTCAGCACGTCTCTTCCTTAGTTGCCAGCTATGATCGCAGTTGTCACGTTAAGGGGATGCTATGCCACAAGTCTGTTCTGAAGTTACGTACTACAAGAGCTTACTGAGTGAGAACGTGTCGGCGTGCTCTGTCGCAGAGGTACGCTGTCAAAAGTTCGGCATGGTATACAATACTTCCTGTGATCGTGACAGTTCCATGAAAAAAAAACTACGAATACTTTACATCATCTTATACAAATTTTACGCACAACTTTCGGCACAATCGGTCTACGCTTCTTGCTGGCATTCAGTTGGACGATTTATAGTTGACGATTTACAGTGACCTACACGTGGATCCTGGAGAAACTTAGGTGGGACAGATTGCAGAATCTGAAGGTCATCAGCATAAAGGAGACGACTTACCTCAAGGACCGAGCTACTAATTTTTTTTTGAACATGAAAAAACGGAAGGCTGAAGATTGATCCTTCTGGCACTTCAGCATTGCTTGCGAACAATGTTCGCCATGTTCACCTCTCACTGTTGAAGATCGGCCGGTGAGGTATGAACTGACTCAGGCAACACCAGATGATGGGCCCAGTCTTGTGAGTTTAACTAGGAATATGGTATGGGGGCCTGTGTCAAAGTCCTTGAGTAAATCCAAGTAAGCCAATATGGTGACAGTTCTATCTTCAACGCTCCTCCTAAGATTGCTAACAAATCACAACAACCCCGTCTGAGTGCTCTAGGCAGGTCTGAAACAGTAGTGCCGAGTTTAAAGAAAGCAACGTCTATGAAAAAGCCTATGAAGGAACGAGGACAGCTGATTGTGCACCAGCTTTTCCAGGATCGTCGCCAGGAAGGGCAGCATACAATTAAGTGTAGGTAGTCGATAGTATGTTAGAAAATAGTAACCTTCTTTCAAGCGCCAGTGAAAATGCCAGTTACAAAGGAGTGATTTATGATCAAAAGCAGAGTATTGGGTAGAGCTGACAAGGTGTTCACGATCATCTCCCTAGATATGCTATCACCACCAATGGAAGCAGATGAGATAGAAGAGATGGGATCATTAACGCTTAGCTAACTGACTTAGAAAAAAAGAACAGAGGGTCAGAAAAGAGATCTGCCAGCAATAATGAAAGGAGGGACCTCTGACTAATTTATTTCGGAGTCAGGCAAGTCATCTAACATCACAGTGGAGAGGCACAATATGAGAGTTAAAGCCATTAGCAGTGATAACAGGGCACGGACGAGAATCAAGGATTAGGCCGAGATGACGAAGCTCTTCCCGACGATGTCTACCTGAAAGGTCAGAAAGCCGAATGTAGGAGTATCTGGTACGAGCCTCAGTGAGCTCAGAGAGGTGGAAACGTTTGATTAATCTGGAATTTAAAAGCCGCGGTGGTATTCCGCTCCACACGAAGTGCTAGTACAAGTACTGCACACATCGGTACGACAGCACAAGGTTGTCTTTGAGCCATAGCGCTTGCTCAACGTTCCACCTTCGTCAAATGGCCGGTTAATTGTCGTAGCGCAAAACCTCTAGTATTGGTATAAATCGTGATAAGTCCGTGATGATCAAATGACGAACGGCAGTTAGTCCAAGAAAAACCCATATCTAGTAATACTTGTAGTGTATTTTTCATGACTTTTGACCACGTATTTATTCCTACTACTATCAGTTACCCAAACCTTCTTGTTATATGCGAAACGGAAACATCACCCTCCGAGGGGGTTAACTTTAGAAGAATGTTCCAACCTTTTAAACAACGGATCAGCAGATGAGAAAAAAGTCGTATGTTATAGATTGTAACTTTCTGGAACATATGCCCTCGGAATCGACGGCAGCTACCTACCTAGTCTTCCTTATGAGTTAGTAAGCACATAGAGAAAGGTGATGAGTCGTCCGATCTTGGCTTCTTTCTCTGGCGTTCCACCTCCCTCACGGTGTACGGTGCGTCCCTCTTTTCTTTTAGCTTCCTGCCGAAACTGTACATACTAATCACCATCTACTCAATTTCTGTGTTAATGTAAAGCAAACCAACTCCATGGCCATTCATAAACACAAAAACAGGGATCAGGTGATATGTGACAGGGGTTATGTGACAGGTGTTGGCCGGTAGCAATGACGCAATGTGAAGGAGAGTTTTCAATGATGGTGTTATTCTTCTCGAGCAAGCAGAGATCGAGCCAGGTGGAGGACGTTACTGTAGAATGAGAGCCACCAACTGGTTCATTAACTGATGCCAAAGATGACGCACCAACATTGAGACATATTGAGCATCAGAGCTGGAATCATAAAGCTGGTCGGCCTTAAAATTTACAAACTTTGGTCCGATATCAATCCAAAGCTGTGGATACACATTCAGTGAAATTCGACGGCTTATTGAAGACAGCATGATGCGGTCGATAGATGGCGGCAGCAAGGACTGCCGTTGAACCCACAAGCTGGACCTCTTAGAAGATATTGCCTACATGACCAAAAGCAGCAAAGGCCTTCACAGTATTATAGTAAGCGATGGCCATGCCTCCACCCTGATCGTTGCCATCACATATCAGCAGATTATCGTGGGCAATGTTTGGGGTAGAATTGGGTATGGTAGGAGATAACCAGGTTTCAGTAAACACCATAACACAATAGAACATGCGTTGCGAGCTAAGAAAGCTAAGACTGGAGTGGCTAAAAAGAAATGGGCTGAAGCAGATGATTCGTTTAGGAGATAATATCATTTTTCTTTTTATTCCAAAAAAATTGTTGTCGAAATAGCTATGAATGCATTCGGAAGCTTGCTACCAATGATATTGGTGGAAATGAAAAATGAGAATTAAACTACCTCTCCTAGAAAATAGAGTCGGTCAACTGCTTGTTTCGAACAGAATTTTTTCCTCCACATGTTATAAGAATGTCTAAAGTGTTAATGTATTATTCGTCGAAATGCTATCTGTACATGAAATTTATTTCCATTTTCAACTGAAGAAGAAACGTCTACGTCGTTTTGTAATGTTTCAGAAATTTTTAATTTTTTCAGAATTGTTGGGATTTCTAAAAGTCGCATGTTATGCACTGGAACTTCTATAAACTTACGCCTTCGGAGTTTTGGATTCTTAGAGTTTGCACTTATGAAAGGAAAGAGTGAGTACGCTGACTCAGTAAGAGATGAGTATGGAGCAATGGTGGCGCGAAATACTATTGTGCAGGATCCTCACGGATTGGAGATAGAGACCGAACGAGGTTAGAGAGAACGGGCTTAAAGGGAAATTCTGATAATGGGACAACGCTTCCCATGCAGGCAGCGGCCACTTACGAAGGTGAGCAACTATAGAACTTTGTCCGTATAAACTAATTCTCGCGATCATTTTCCTCAGTCTGATTGGAACCAATCAGGGTGCGCTAGTTGAGGCTGCGAGGGAGAATGTCATCGGTTATTTTTCAAAATCGGTTTTTAGCTAATCACAAGACTGTATTTGAAACTATTGAAAAGAATTTTATTGGAAGTTTTATAAAAAATCATCAGTAGCTTTTCAAATGTTTCACCTCTTCTAACGCATTTCACGTCGAATTTTTTTGATACACATGACAAAAATATGCTTTACAGGGGTTTGAATTTTTTCAAAATTATTTTTAAAAGTGTACAATGTAATGAATCAATGTAATAAATTTAGTATACAAAACATCATTGAAGCACATCCCATTAGAATTATAAGCTCAGTTGATGACGCATATTTTCATGATTATGAACCATTATTCCGCATTATTTGCGGTTTCAAATTTTCGGAGAATCTCACTTGACAATCTATCAATCGACTAATTGACAAACATTCAGTTTGTCTATTTATGTTCGTTTAATGTTGGAAATGCAGGAAAAAGTCAAAATTTCAAGTTAAAGTAATTTTAATTTTTTAATTCCTACTTCGCGGTAGCTAACTTATGTGACGCGAGGCGATGAGCCTTGCTCAATATCGGTGGTCCCAATACAGTTACAATATAATGGATCTTTTTGAGTTCAGTTGATTGATATATTCCACCTGTGTTAGTTACTGACAGAAATTTTACAAGAAGTTCAGTCTAGGATAAATTTATCGAAAAAATTGTAATCGCTGTAACGACATGCTACTGATAATACCGTTGTTGAATCAAATAAACGATCATTCTTCACATCCGGGAGAGGTTTAAAACGCGCAAGTAAATTAGCACCGATAATAACTGTTTCCACATCTGCAATAACGAAATATCAGAAAAAATCCGTTCTGCTGCGGAAATTCAATGAGAGAAGACTACAGCCGAAAGTGAAAACTTTGATGGGTCATCGTCCATGCTATTTCCGAAATGCAAACTACAAGATGATAAAATCTCTGTAAAACGGCTATAAGCCAGAAGAGCCAGAACTTTTAGAACGCTTCCGCTTCCTATTCTCCTGTAAAGAATCACTGTCGTTCTCTTCATCATCTTTATTATGCTCATCGTTTCCCATAATAGGAGAATATTTGGAATTTTTTAATAACATTTCTGCTCGTTTCCTGGACGTAGCAGGAACGCTGCTTCTTTTCTCCAGCTCGGATTCTTCTAATATGAGATTTTGTTGTTGAACATGTGATCTTTCCAGTAGATGTAGTCCGCACTCGAAATTTTCCAAGGTTTTAAGAAAGAAAAAAAAATCCACTTAATCACTTAACAAATTTGTGCATGAAAGATCGTGTAATGAGTGAAAAATTTTGTCCATGCAAGAACGACCAAGTCTGTGTATTCCTCCCAATCTTTCTGAGGCCTGTTGCCTTTCTTGGCCCATTCCTGTACTCGTTTCTAATCTTTTTTCGGTGGATAACGACATACCCATTTTTGACCACGTAAATACATCTATTGGCTGGCGAGTAATTCCACTGATTTTTTTAGTGGCTTCCCAACGGCCATGTCGTTCTGCGTCAAATTCTTTTCTTTTAAATTCGATTGGGATACATGATGTTATACTCCGTAGTAATGACTTCAAAAACCGAAATTTCCTCATTGGGACTCTATATCGGCTGTTCCTGTCTAACCATTTTGACATTGACGTCTTGACAATGTTCAAAAATAAATGCATTGTTTGTTGAGAAACGTTTCGGACTGGATCAAAATCAGGTATTTCTAGAACAATTTACGTATGATTCTTCAAATGATATTGTTGATCAGCTTTGGCGATGAAAGTATTTATGATACGTTTTGGGTAAGTGTTCTCTGCACATACTCTGCGCTTTTCCTCAGTAATGCCTGGGATAGTCCGTCGTTAACAAGATGAAAATCCTGTTGACCCTTTGATACGTTTTAACCTAGCTCTGGCTGGGCTATCTGCCGTGATGCCTGCAATTTCAGACCGATAATTAATCTGACCTACTGTGATCCCATGATGAATCAGCTTGATGGATTCTTTGACAAAATTTCGCAGGAAATCAGTAACATCTCTTGGCTTCGAGTCTCGGTAGTAGAGGGCAACTACAAAAGAATAACATTCATAATCAGGATGGACAATTTTCATGAGGATTAGCCACAGTTGCCCTTTTGTCACATTGCAGTACTAAGGCGCGGACATCAAGATCGTTGTACACTCCAGGAGATAAACGTAGCTCCTAAGTGTTCCTAATTCCCAGATATAAATATTGGTCGAGAGTATTTGCCTTAAAGACAATTAATTCGCTTTTTATCGAATGTTTGTATGAGTGCGGCAGGCAGCACACTGGAGTAGCCACACAGTCTATAGCGCTTATCCCCATTCGTCCATCTTATGGCGCCGTTGAGTGGCAGCATCCCAAGCCTGACCCTATGGATAAACCGCCAATCCGCCAATGGCATAAATTTCCCATCTCTTACGAACGCATTACTCACGCCTGATAATGACAAGTCGTCTCTTCTTTCCCCTGTATTTGATTTCGAGATCATTGTTAGGCCCTAGGTGCCAACTAGCTTGTAATCAGTGGGACTGTCTCTGAGTGGCGGCTCTCACTGTCACCCAGAATCCTGGGTCAACGCTGAAGTTTGTCCGGACGGGGGCCCCTCGCGAGCCTGCAAAAAACGACTCCTCCGGTGACGGATCGTGGCCCGTCCTACGGCGTGCAGCATCCCACAGCGATCCCCTGGTAGCCTCCGCGATAATCCCATCCTTACAAGATAACATCCGGAAGGCATGGGAGATCTTAAGGATATCGGTCAGGTCCGTTGTCGGGATGATGCTGGACCCATCCCTCCAGAAAAGCAGGTGAACCATCTCGGCGCTCGCATGCTGTGAGAGGTGTAACTACCCTTTCACCATTTTAGAAATTTTTCTGTCTAGCAGGTTCATTGGGGCCTTATTGACGGCCCCTCCCCTTAGAATGTGCCCATCATATGCCCCCCGTCGTCCACCGCTCTCACAGCTCTACTGGGCAGTTTGAAGGCTGTAGGGAAACCCTACGTCCCTTTACCGGTAAGGTGAAAGGTAGCGCATTTTGCCGCGTTGAACCTCAGGCCTGCTCGGTACGATACGCAGCATCTCCCGCATTTCCTCCGTCGTGTTCGACCGGGCTCGCCGGGCATCTCTGTTTCACTCCAGCCTTCAGAGGAATGGAGTCAGTGTAGCCCTCTGTCGTCCTAACTCGAGTGGTCGCGCCCGTGCTCATATTGATAACGAGGTCAGTGAACTCGCCAGGAATGTTCATTCCCCTTAACGCATCAAAAATAACGGCGTGGGGAATTGAGGCAAAAGCATTGAACAGGTCTAGCCACCCGAGAATTACATTGCGCCCCGATCGTTTGCTATCCTTTAGAATCTCCCGGAGAGCGAAATTCTGCTCGTGACAGCCTTCATGTCACAGAAAACTCGTCTGAGGGCGACTATCACCGCTGCAAAAAGTTTGGGGAATGTATCGCCCATAGCCAGAGGACGCCAGTTGTCGATGTCAGTCCTGTCGCCTTTTTTATGAATAAGTGCGGTATTTGACGTTTTCCACGAGTCGGCGATCTTTTTTAATCGGAGGCATGCATTGAAAACGGCCGTAGTCAATTTCGCGCCGGGGTGGAACCGTTTAATATCCGTGTAGGTTATGCCATTCGGCCCTGGTGCGGTGTTATGGGTTTTCCTCAATTGGGCGTTGACTTGTGCACTCGTGAAGGGTTTAAAGAGAGCCCCTCGAATCGCCTCCACCCTGTCACTCGACAAGTTAGGCCAGTTATATGGGCGAGTCCCGCTTTCGCTCGTGTGATTATGCATCGATGTGAAGTGTTGAAAAATATCGTCCTTACTGATTTCGCAGTATGGCGACGGACCTGCTAGGATTTCTTGCATTGCTTTAGGCCTTTTTTCTTCGAAAAGTCGTTGAATTTTAGCAGCATTATTGCACCGTTATTGTTATTACGCTGGACATTTAAATTTTCCCGAGCGCGGTGAGGCATGTTAAAGTCATTATATCGATTTCTCCCGGATTTATTCGTGGTAGAACTCGTAAATATTGGGGCGAGGTCAGTGGCCAGGATATTTAAATTGTTCATATTCACAGCTGACTTGGCCTTGTCGATGAGTTTGTTTTTGTGTCTATTTATATTTTCACTACCACCGAAGGCCGCAACCAACTCACACCGAGCAGCAGCCATCCTAGCACCGTGTCTGTTACGTCTAGATTTATAATTAGAATTATTATTTTTCTTTCCTTTACTGTTATTGAGGTTACCAGTAGGAATATTATTGCATGCCGGCGGCTTAGGCGGCCGATTAACAAATCCACCCGAATGCTGAGTCCGGGCCAGCTGTGGAGGCGCGGCACTGTCGTCGAGGGTGGGTGGCCAGTTTTTCTCCTGACCCTCCTACGGACGGATTTTCCCAAGTTGTTAGCTCTCACTCTAGCACTCCCAGTTTCGCTTTCACATTCAGATATGCATCCTGTTGGTCTCCCTCTGCGCGGTCTCTGTCGAACCAGTGTCCAGGGCTCCTCCAGCGGGGTGGACTCGACTTGTGCACCGCCATCGGATCTAGTGGGCTCTGGGATGGGCTCCATGTACTCAATAATGTTGACTGTTGGCGAGATTGGTACCGTGAAGCGATCACTGGTCATACTTGTGGCCTCATGTTTCTTATTCGATGTAGCGACCACGCACAGTGTCTGCGTAGGGGGTGTCCTATCGATGTCGATTGGCTCGTCCTCTTTCCCCTGTTCCGGACTCAGTGTGGAGTTGCTCCCTACGCAGAGCGCTGATGACACGATTGGCCGAAGACAAAGAAACTGCCGTGTGTGACGGTCTCCGTCGTCATGGTCGCACACATGGAGGTGGCCACCTCGATATCTGGCGAGATAGCTGCGATCTCTGGAGTACCGGGAGTATTCAATGGCCTCCACTAGTTCGCGGCGGAGACTCTCATTCATCGTCTGATTGCTGACAATGATTGGGGCATTTTTTGCCGAGTCCGGACTAATTACACTCAGAGAGGTATTACGTGTCGTGCCACTACCAGGCAGAGTCCTGTTGTCGGCCTCGTACTCTGACGTCATCGAGTTCGAGTTGTACAGAATCGATTCTTTCAACGTGCTCGATATAATTGAGTTTCGTACGTTGGCCGAAGTGTTGTTATTGGCGTCATCTCCTCGCTTCGTTGTTAAGGTCCGTCATGTTGTTCCACTGCGAAGAGTCGCCCCTCTGTTATTGCTAGCCACGGTTATGCTAGAGGTCGAGGGAGGTGGGGCAGTTCGTGATGGCCTGAGCGTCCGAGCTCCCGTAGATGATGCCGTTGTCGTAATCCTTGATCGTGGAACGGGACTCAGGGTGGATTTGTCAGCCGCCGAGGCCGCCGCCATGCAATCGCCGGGTCCAGAGAAAGATGGACTTTACCTGTTGCTCTCAGAGGCGTCAATCGGTAGTCCGCCAACCAGCACTCCATTGTCATCCACCCTAATCTTCGGGTGTTATTTGGCGACATGGAGCTTTAGCTCTTTCATGTCCTTAGTCGCAAATTCGCTGCCTCCGCATCCCCAAATCCCCGAAGGCTTGGTGGGGGCCGTCGGGAGCATTGGCATAACACCAATTGCAGAATCTGTTCATTGGGGGGGTTCGTCTCTAAATAGCACTCAAACCCTTACGGCGAGAATCGAAGAAGAAGAGTCCCAAGCCGCGTGGGGGGACAAACTGCTCCTGCACCTGGGGAAATGGGAGATATCACCGAGGTGAAGATACTCCCTCCAGAAACATCCCTTCTGAATACATTGCTAAACATATGAAGATACTTTCCACCACATCTTGAAAAACGTTCGATGAAGAAATATCAAAACGTTAACGGTCGTAGAGGCGTCGCCCCTAAACAGTATATAAAGCGTTTTTGCGCCAAATCAAGTTAGTTCAATTATTATCTTCGCCTTGAAATCTTCAATAGTCGTACCCTGCCCATCGTCCAGTTGATTCTCCAAGATTCGTCTACAAGGAAGCAACTCTACAGGACTACCCTCTGACACTACGACTGGCTCTAGTCTGAATTGACAGCTCGATTCTCCTCGTTGAAGTCAACTCGTCTGAATTATTTCCACGAAAACTATCAGCCTGAATTTGTTCGAAGTGGTACCCTGCCAATTCGCCTGACTTTCCAGAAGCCGTCTTTGAGACAGCAGCTTCACGGGACCATTCTCTATCGCAGTGACTGACCTGTAGTCTCAGTGGACTCTTTTCGTTACGTCAAATCGTCTGCAACTATTCAGATAAATAATTATATTCAGATAAATTCGGTCTATCACCGGCGCCCGTTCTCTTCCCACGGTTTGCTGCCTGTTGTCCAACCTGCCTGTGGCTTGACCCTCCAGGGGGGCAACTGCGCTCATGAAGAGTTCATGCTATTTTTACCAACCACCATAGATGTGGCAAATCACTTAGCGTACAATTGAGTTCATCCCAATCGTGCAGCTCAGGGATTTTCTACGCCAAGCAGAGTCAAGATAGTGAATTGCTCAGCGTAGATCTGAGTTCATCTTAAGTGGACACATCAGGATTTTTCCATGCGCAGCAACACAATACTAGTGGACAACCAAATTCATTCCATCTTCACACCATCTTCATTGGCGCAAGAAGAGCGTGTGTGACCACATCCAACTCCATCAGCCCTACAGGAGCTTGCATACTTTTGGAGTTTTCCTGACTCCAGAAACAGACAGGAAACACCGAGAGATCGCCCCCTTCCTTCTGCGGTTTGTTTCTACCTCCATAGGTCAAAAAACACACAAACAACATTTACACCATTCTTTCCTCCACTTATTCCGACCTGTCTTGAACTTTTAACTTTTGTGTATTTCACGTGAAACGTGATAAATTTTGAATCCATCTAAAGGAAAATTTAACGGTATCTTTTCTTGTGTGTGCTCATTGCTCATTAACGATTGTATACTTTATTACGTAGTCTCCCACAGTAGGCCCCACTAAGTGAAATTTATAAGATCCTTTCTCTTCGAGACACAACCTGTCGTGACTAGTTACAGTCAATATGCCTCAAAGGTCCGGCTTTTATTCGATATTTTGACCCATTTAGTAACCCAGTGTCCGCAACAAGTCAAACCACACTCGCTAGTGAGAGGAGTCTCCCCGAAGCTTTATTCAAATTTTTTTTTTTTTTTTTTCCCGGCCCTTTCTGCCCTGTTCTGGCTAATTGGCCCGATCTCACCCTATGCATGCGGCTGTGGATCCTACACTGTACCGTATTCACTCTCCTATGGAACATAGGAGTAACATGGGAAACCACAGAAAAAGCCATGTCGGTACAGACGGTTGCTCTATTAGCAACCTCACGCTCATCGGTGCCTGTTGAAAAATTCGATTCAACGGGGAATCGAACTCACAACTTTCAGAACACTAGGCTCGCACCTAGCCACTGAGCTACCGACGTCGGTTTGTTCAAATCTTACTTAGTCTCAGAAAAAGGCGCTTAACTATAAAATAAAAAAAAAGAACAAAAGCATCCGGTTCAGTTGACGACGTCAACCAATAAACAAACTAATTTTCACGCCACATTAATGGCCTGACACGGCGTTTCTTTTTTCTCAACTGGCAATGATCACAATTCAGGTTTTTTTTCATATTAAGGTCTCCCTTCTCTATCTCAACGTTGTCCATTTCATTTTCGAGGGATTCATGACGAAAAGCATTGTTATTATAGTTAAGGCAATTGTCGGTCTGTGTTCCATTTTGATCCATTGTTTTCTAACTTTCAGTATTTTGGCCTTCCCTTACTGAGTACACGGAGAGAAATGCATTCAATGAAAATTCCATGTCTTTTTCGTAATTCGGGAGTAAAATGTGGGTGCAAGAAACTTTACGGACCTCCCATGACATTTTTATCTAAAGTCACGGAATGTTATTGACGCGTTCCGTAATTTGAACCTGAATTATTGTATCTGTGACAAATTAAGATACCGTCACTTAAATTTTTCGAGGCGATTCCGTAATCGGTAAGCGAACAAAAAGTTCAGTAATTTTTACTAAATGCTTCTCTCCGTGTAACGAAATAGTATGCGATCTTATTAGCAACAAACTAATTGCCTCAATATGAATGTTTCAGGACTGAGGGCAGCTATAAAACTCAGCATTAAACAGGGAATATCGTGAGTAAAACGGTCTTCATTAAAGTATAGTTTATATAAATAATTAATATCATAATTACCAGAGATGAAAAATAAATTAGCGTATGCGCAACAAAACTTGTAATTCACAACATGGATTTTCGTGATTTACAAATTTAGAATCGTAGTTTACGGCAGGGTTTCAGGACAATATCGTATATTATGGGACCAAGCACTTAATTCACGACGTCGAATCTTGTAATTCACGATATGGGTCCTCGTAATTTACGAGTTCGGAATCGTAATTTAGGGGATCGACCTCATAATTTACGACATAATAATCATAATTTACGGTACAAAAGCAGTAACTTAAGATCTTCTGGGCATAATTTACGTGTTTTTAGCCCGTAATTGACGGTTTCAAAGTCGTAATGTACGGGCTCAGAAATCATGTAAATTACGTTCTAAATCTCATATTTTCAGTACAGTTTTTTTTTGTGTGTAGAATGTGCTGATTTTTGAAAAATTTGGTTTATCACTTAACCATAAAGTATTATCTGATTCATAAGATTATAATCGTTATCTATGCTCGAGTTATAACCTCACATTCGTCAGATTGTAATTTTCAGGCTAGATTGCCAGAAGCTTAAAAACCGCGACCGAACTGGGACTCGAACCTGCAACCGTCTACTAGCTAAACCACTACTGGGCATCCGCTAAAGTTAAAATTTAAAACGTAAATGATGGTGAGGAAAACATCTTGTAAGGATTATGGAAAAAAATTTAGTCCAAAGATCTTTGAAGACCCAAATTGTTCGGAAGATCGAAAAAATTTCGGAAATTAGAAAGTATAGTTGCTCCATCTAATTCCCAAATTTTTCAGAGCTCCTGCTCACCTTATGGTTAAAGATGGTTAAAGATACGGATAGGCATTTGCTGCCCTCTTGTCACCGAACCCCTACTGGGCTATTGTGGCTCCGTTGTCCTTCTGATCCCTATAATTCTAGGCCAGCTTTTCTCACCAGTTTTAGTAAATTCCCGGCGTCTAGATCCGCTACATAGCTGATGCTAGGGAAGGCGGT